>NC_081183.1:41860043-42156246 GCF_029867415.1 Vicia villosa | reverse complement strand
CTTGGGCGGCTCGCCGACTAAGACAGTACATGCTAAATCACACCACTTTCCTAATCTCCAAGATGGATCCCATCAAATACGTGTTCGAAAAACCTGCTCTCTCTGGAAGAATAGCGAGATGGAAAATGATCTTAACAGAATATGACATTCAATACACTTCACAAAAAGCAATCAAAGGAAGTGTGGTAGCTGATCATCTGGCTCATCAAGCAGTGGATGATTATCAAGCATTGAACTTTGACTTCCCAGACGAAGACATTATGCTAGTCAATGACTACAAACAACCAGGACCAGAAAAAGGACCCGAGCCAGGATCCCGGTGGACTATGGTTTTTGACGGAGCTTCTAATGCACTTGGCAATGGCATCGGAGCTGTGATCATTTCCCCCGCAGGAGGTTATACACCATTCACTGCCAGGTTATGCTTCAATTGCACTAACAATATAGCCGAATACGAAGCATGTATTCTGGGTCTTAAAGCTGCAATCGATCTAAGAATCAAATTCCTGGAAGTCTACGGAGACTCGGCCTTGGTAATCTACCAAGTCAAAGGGGAATGGGACACAAAGCACCCAAATCTAATTCCTTACAAAAAATATGTGCTGAGTTTGATTCCTTACTTCGAAGAAATCACTTTCGAACACATCCCACGCGAGGAAAATCAACTAGCTGATGCTTTAGCTACCATGTCATCCATGTTCAAAGTCAGGTGGGACAATGAGGCGCCTATGATCACCATTTACAGGCAAGATGAACCATCCTATTGCAATGAGATCGATACCGAAGGAACCGAGGAAAAACCATGGTTCCATGAAGTAAAAAGATATCTCGAAGCTCAGGAGTACCCTGAAGGGGCATCCACTAACGACAGAAAGTTTCTAAGGAGATTTGCTGCCAAATTCTTTCTAAGCAATGGAACCTTATACAAACGCAACCATGACTCGACTTTACTTCGCTGTGTAAACAAGAAGGAAGCGGAACAGATCATGGAAGAAATACACAATGGTACCTTCGGTACTCATTCCAGTGGACATACAATGGCTAAAAAGATCCTGAGAGCAGGTTATTACTGGTCTACCATGGAAACAGACTGCCATCATCACTCCCGAACATGTCACAAATGCCAGATATACGCTGACAAAGTACATGTACCTCCAGTTCCATTAAGCGTCCTGACGGCTCCTTGGCCTTTTGCAATGTGGGGTATTGATATGATTGGAGAAATCAAACCTACTGCCTCCAACGGACATCGCTTTATCCTGGTCGCTATTGACTACTTCACAAAGTGGGTAGAAGCAACTTCATTTGCTTCTGTTACCAAGAATGTGGTGGCCCGGTTCATCAAATACAATCTCATTTGTCCGTACGGCATCCCTGAACGGATTATCACGGACAATGGCACAAATCTAAACAACAGAATGATTACTGAACTTTGCACACAGTTCAAGATCAAACATCATAATTCTTCTCCATATCGACCAAAGATGAACGGCGCGGTGGAAGCTGCCAACAAGAACATCAAGAAAATCATACAAAAAATGACAGTAACCTACAAAGACTGGCATGAGATGTTGCCTTTTGCTCTTCATGGTTATCGCACATCTGCGCGTACTTCAACAGGGGCAACTCCATTTTCCTTAGTCTATGGTATGGAGGCAGTTCTTCCAATTGAAATTCAGATTCCTTCCCTAAGGATTATGAAAGAAGCCAATCTAGACGAAGACGATTGGATTCAAACACGGTTGGACCAGATAAACTTGATTGATGAGAAAAGGCTCGCAGCTATTTGTCATGGTCAGCTATACCAAAAGCGTATGATCAAAGCCTTCAACAAAAAAGTCAAAAGTCAAGCATACCAAACTGGTGGCTTGGTTGTCAAACGCATCATCTTACCACAAGGTGATCCCAGAGGCAAATGGACTCCCACCTACGAGGGACCATTCATAATCAAGAAAATATTCTCCGGCGGCGCCATGTTGCTTACCACCATGGATGGTGAGGATTTCCCACACCCTGTGAATGCTGACATAGTCAAAAAATACTTCGCTTAAAAAGAAAAAAAAACATCTCGCTAAGTTGAAAACCTGAAAGGGCAACTTAGGCAAAAAATGAGCGTCTCGGTGGATTGAAAACCCGAAAGGGCGGTCCAGGCAAAAATTAGAGACTAAACAAATACTATCCCGGTAGGCTGAAAACCTGAAAGGGCAGCCTAGGCAAAAGTTAGGGAATGAAGCATACAACTATGTTCCGTTTAGCTGCCTACTCACCATCAAGATTCAACACCTCAAAGACACTGATCAGTCCAATCACTTTCTTCCAACAAGTGAGGGATGAGATGCTCGAAGACAGATTGGCAATAGTAGAGTTGAAACTTGACTGGATCGTTTTCACATAGCTATTTATCTTTATAAATATTTTCCAAAACTTTCTGACAATTTCCTACTTCTAGGATTGTTGTCTCCCTGTGCTAACCAGCCTATCATGGCTCTTTTTCAAAAATCAATGCAGCTTAGGCTCAAAAATCACTATTTTCACTTTTTTCTGTTTTAAATACGTAAACGTCCCAATGATAATTTTGAATGAACATGTGCATTTAAATATGATTGATGTTTACCAGGAAAAACAGGAATAGCATTCAGGAAATGTCCCAATTATCTGGACATCATCCCATCAGAAGAAAATCCCCAAGAGAAACGTGTTTCTCAGCAAATTCCTCAAAAAGATTTTCTCTTCAAAAGAAGTCTTATCCCCCAGCAGGTTTGTTCCAGATTACTATCTTCAGAAGGTGTGATCCCCGCACCCGGACTTGGTCAGATAGTGCATCGGAGGATTATGCATCTTCCTCATTCCCATTTGAAAGGGCATCAGAACTTCCAGCTACCTTTCATTCCCAAGTGATATTCAAAGATCCTTCAACAGAGTACCAGGGTTCTCGAAGAATTTCCCCAGCCGAGGGTACTCAAACAAGACAAAAGATCATCAACGATCACAATATAGTCATATCCAGATGACTGGCGGAAATTTATTTTCCCAAATAGAAGCTTGACATCTCACATTCATACATCACATATTCACATTCATACATCATATTCATACATCATACATCATGCATCATGCGCATATTCATACGCATATTCATGCACAACATAACATGCATATTTCTCCTTTAGCTCGAGAATATCTCACATTACATGCATCATAAACATTGCATATCACTAACTTGATTTTTCAGGCAGACGGATATCTTCGACAAAGATGTTCTCAATCACATGCAGTGTTCACCTGAATTCCATGAACGGTTCTCTCAGATATGATCAAGCCGAAGATTCATTCTGATCACTAACCAACTCAAAAACAGGCATTACAGATCTAAAGCGATACCTCAGACGGTTCCAGAACGATCTAGCATTACAGATCTAAAGCGATACCTCAGACGGTTCTAGAACGATCTACTATCAAAGATCTAAAGCGATACCTCAGACGGTTCCAGAACGATCTAGCATCACAGATCTAAAGCGATACCTCAGACGGTTCCAAAACGATCTAACATTGCAGATCTAAAGCGATACCTCAGACGGTTCCAGAACGATTTAACATTGCAGATCTAAAGCGATACCTCAGACGGTTCCACAATGATCAACTTCCAAAATCTAAATCGGAAAAACTTTGGACAAGTTCCGTAACGATTATCTTCCAAGACTTAAAGCGGTAACCTTGGACGGTTCCGAAACAGTCAACACAAAGACTTTCAAATCTTTCATCAAGATATAATCAATGGATTCATTCTGATGAACAAACCATCAACACATTTACCAGGTGGCATCTGAAAGCCCATCTCAGGTAATGTTTCAATCTGCCAACAACGTTTCGCAGACGACATTCAAATGCAACTTCCAACATCTCTTCCGATCAAGGTAAGTGCAAATTTTCAGGGCATCTAAATATTCAATCATCTTCTACCTTCAGATTTCAGACAATCTCTTCAGGTTTAAGAAGATTGAATAGGGGCAACTGTTATACCCCAAAATTTGCCCGCATTATTTTTCAAGAAAACTCCAATCTGAAAATTAAAAGTCTCATATAATCATGGATTTTTATTTCAACAAAGATCCTGATATATGAAATACTTAGTTTTTAGAATTTTTCTTATACAGTAATTTGGCTTGCAGTTGAATTTATTCTTACGCAAACGCCAAATACTGTTTATTACTTCACACATGCTATTTATTTATTTACAGATAAATAGTACTGACACAATTGGTACAGAGTTAAATCTTTTTGCAGGCGCAGAATCAGGAAACTCATACTGTACTGGTACCAAGTAGATTATTATTATCTTTTGTTTCCCACTAATTTTTGTACTATATTCCATTATTTTCAAAAATCTTTTCAAATCTCTTTTTCAAAAATCAAATCTCTCTTTTTCCCAACACTATCTCCACTTTCTTTCAAATCTTACTTCCACTCAAATTTTCCTTTTGTACGGAATCACATCATTCCCCAACGTCTCTATCCTCCTTTCCATTCTATAAATACCTCCCATTTTCTTCCATAAAATCTCACATCAAATTCTAATTCATCTCTCAAATTTCCACTTCATAATCCATCCTTTCTTCTTTCCCGACAAAATGGCAAAGCGGTGGGAAACGTGTTTTCTTATGGTCATCACCATTGCTACGGTGATCATGTCTTTCTTCTGTCTACATAGCCCGGAACACTGTGGACCTGGGATGCTTATGCTCCCAATCATCTACATGTTACTATTTGTAGCATGGGTTATCAATCGTCATTCTTAAAATTTGCCGTATTTCTTATTTCTTAAATGTACCGTTTATTCGTCGTACTGTTCAATATAGTATGTAATATTTGTACTGTCAGTATTAAATATTGTACTATTTGTCATAATATTGCTTAATTACTCAGATAATATTTTATGTGTTTTCTGCCAGTCAAATATGCATTTTTCTGTGCATTAAATGATTTTCAGGGTTATTATCGGTAATTTTGCTCGCATACAGTAAATATTAGTTATTTATTATGTCTGTGTTTTTTAACAAGTCATGTAAATAAACTTTCATTTTTCACATAAAACAAAAGCAAAAACAACAAAAAAAAGAAAATTAACTTTGACTGTTGATTTTTCACTCTAACTACTACATCAATACCTGGACAGTCAGTTGACAGCCAAACTGCTGGCAGTACAATTCTCAGTGTTTTGTACCATCAATCAAATCAATCTTTCACAATTCAAAATTCCAAGATTTTTGTTCTAGAAGTCTTCTGAATATCACGCGATTAGCAGAGACTCAACACTGCACAAAAATCAGGTACGTTTAACTGTCTCCTACACAAACAGTCCCTGACTAGGGTTTTCTTGTTTTTACAGGAGAAACAAGTTTTTGAGACCTCAAATGGATTTCATGCACATCCATACATCTCAAAGTACCATCATACAAATTTTCAAACTTCAATTCACTCAGACGCACCGTCAGCAGCTCAAACAGTCAACAGACGACCCGTTTGACCAAAAAAGTCAACAGACAGTCAAAAATGAAATTTTTTGTCAAAATCCATATTTTGTCAAAGGATTCATCATTTGATCATTGGATGACCATAATTCATCAAGGAAAGATCAAAAATCAACAAAACCCTTAGATTCAAAATTAGGGTTTTTACCTAAAAAGTCAACTCAACTTTGACTGGTCATAACTCTCTCATCCTTCATCCAAAAAATTCAAACCAAAGCTCATTTTGAAGGAAATTCAATTATCTTTCAAATGCCATTGATCCCATGGTCATTGGATTCACCATTTGAAAAATATGATCAAAGACATTACAGGTCATTTTCAAAGTCAACAAAAAGACACTTTTTTCAAAAGGACACACAAGGAGCATCAAAAATCATTTTGACATGAGACCAAAGGCATTGGTTAGAGGACTATTTGAGGTTTCCAAAAAGTACAAGATCTCCTTCATATGACAAAAATTGAGGGATTTACACCTTGTTGAAGTTGGCTAAATTTTGGAAAATGCATAAAACCAACATTGCTCAAAAATGCATTTTTTCCAAAAGGGGCCAAGTTTTCATGGTTCAAACATCATTTCCATAATATTATGGGCCTCCCACGACCAAGACTAAGCCCATAACATTTTTCATCCATTTTTGCTTGATTTTTTCTTATTTTAAGATTAAATTAAAAGGAAAAATGAAAGGATAATGGATAGCTTGAATTCCAAGCATGACTCATCAATATGACTCATTCAACTTTGTCTCAAGGCAAAGTACAGCAGAGGGAGAGAAGAAAATCAAGCCATAGTGGCTTAAATGCCAAGCTACATATGTGGAAAAAGTCAAGATTCTAGCAAAAGCACTTATTGCTTTCTAGCTTAGATTTTAAGCACCTCAATGCTTATAAATAGACTCCAATACTTCAGTAATAGAGAGAGACAAGTTCAGAAACAAAGCCTTGCTCATAACACACTTGTAACCACTTGGAACTTTTTGAAAGAAATTCAAAATTCGAATTTTAGTTTCTAACTAGTTTCAGTTCAAACTAAGCATTCAAACATCATCCTTGAACATCAATAAACGTATCCCAATCAATTGCAAGCCTTGAAGCTCACTAAATCGAGCTATACAGGTCATAATTTGTTCGAACCTAAATCAACTCGTATCTGGTTATTCACGCATGCTTAACAAGATGTAGACATATATTTGAGTTTGGTTTGATGTGTAGATCATTTCTGGAAACTTAATTGAAGTTTGAACACGTATACACGAAACTACCATTTTAGGGTTCTTCATCTCAAAATTAGGGCTTTCCAAATTAGGCAAAATTACAAGTTCAAAAATGTCCCATTGAATTCGTATGGACCAAACGAATTCAACCATGGCATCGCGCCAGATTTATATCACGTTTTACTTGTATTCGCTATTTTTTGCAGGTGTAATAGGTGGGAGCTTTTACACCACCTGCAAACGCAAGGTGTAAAAGGGTGGTTCTGATGAAGAAGATGATGCGTGGCTCCTCCCTATTGGCCAGGGCGCGCGCGTTTTTTTTAAAATAACTTTTGATCCTGTGCTTTGCAGTCCACGCTTTTGCCATGTGTCTCAAGTTAATCACCTTCTGATCCACTTTCCAGCTCATCCTGCGTACCAGACACGCTAGCCCATGATATAGACTCTCAATCCAACCACACCTGATCAGTATCCTTTTATTTTCTATTTTATTTTAATATTCTTTGTAAAATTAATTAAAAATAGTTTCAAAAATCCAAAAAATGCATAAAAAATATTTTTAGACTTCTAAAATAATATATTATTTTCTGAAATAAAAATATTTTATTTTTCTTCAAAATTTCAATATTTTGCATAATTAATTAGTATATATTTATATATTTGCTTTTTAATTATTCTAACCAATCAAAAAATCATAAAAAAAAATTATTCTTCATGTTAAATATTGTTTATATATTATAAACTAATTTTCTACATATTTTGAATAATTTTCTCTTTAAGTTTTAGTTATTTGTATAATTATTTGTATAATTATGTATTAATTAGCTTAATCAATTTCAAATCAATTTCAAAAATCCCAAAAAAATTAGTTTTGTTTTAAAATTAATTGACAAATATTTTGTACATATTTTAAACTCAATTTCTAGGTTTAAATCTATTTTCATCTTTTTTCTTCATTTTAATTTAATTAATCATGCATTAATTATAATTAAAATCAATCATAAAAAATCCAAAAACATGCCTTTTATTTTTCTTGCAATTTAAATTCCTAGATAAATGTATAGGATGTCAAATTCATGTAAATAGGCTAGTTTACATTTCCTGCACAATTGATGTAATAGCGTAGATTTACTTTCCGCACTTTACATTTCCGCATTTTAATTTCCAGCAAATATAAACTGCGTGTATGTCAAAGATAAAATTGAACCGTTAGATCACTAACTTCAAAGATAAAATATCTGAATACAATCACAATCACACTTGCACCTCTTAAGGTAATCCCTTCTCATTCTTTTCAAAATCAAAAGTCAAAATTCTACTGTTTCGAGTACAAAATCGAACCTTTTGTTTATATCCGGTGAAAGGATAGATTTTTAAAGGAAATGGGATAAAGACCTTACAACTCAGGGTAGACCTCCTAGTTTGCTTGCTCAAATCAAAACAAACAAAATTCTCATACACTGTTGTTTTTCAAAACAAAACTTTCCAAAAAGACAATACTTTGTATACATCCAAACACGGATCATTACAAAGTTAACGTTCTTTTCAAAACATCTTTCGAAAGATAAACAAGCATTTTGTATACATCCGCACACAGATCATTACAAAATTCAATTTACAAAGGTATTTGAAACCACATATGAGCATTCTAAAGCAATTGAAAAGTAATCGAAAAACAAGTGAGCTAAGCAAACTTAAGAGCCCATGGATAACCATGGATACAAAGGGTGCTAACACCTTCCCTTTGTATAACCTACCCCCTTACCCAGAATTTCTTAAAGGTCTTTTTTCTGTTTCTTTTATAAACCTTTCCTTAATTGGATAAAATAAAAGGTCGGTGGCGACTCTGTGAATTTTCAAAAATGCGAAAGCATTAAGCGATAAAAAAGAGTCAGTTCACGTATCTCTCCCGAACAGAGGTATGGCCCGAATTAAAAAACGGAGGTCCACAGTACCACTTCAGTGTGGCACCAGTCAAACTGTCTTGAAAGTAGTGGATAAGCAATTGATGATTATCTCCATAAGTAGACATCTTCCTAGCATACATCACGAGATGGCTTTGTGGACAAGAACTACCTTTGTAATTCTAAAAGTTAGGGACCTTGAATTTAGCTGGTATTTGTACACTGGGAACTAAGCATAGCTCCTGGGCATTCTTCCCGAACAAGTCTTTCCCATGAATAGCTTTGACTTCTAGCTATATCTTGTTAAACTGCTCTTGGAGATCTTCCACGAGGTTACGCTGATTTGTGCTATCACCTTGATCATGATAAATCTCGTTGCCCTCGTAAGGAACAGTGTGAGCCTTAGGAGTTGCAACCATCATAATGGGTTGAGAAACCAACATAGTGACTTGAGAAAAGGTTACCCCCTGATTTGGAGTGAACACTGAACTTTGTGCAACAGGCGCTTTAGTTGTGGATATTGGAATCCCATAAACATTATGGAGAAAACCTGTACCGAAGTTGAAAGGCGTGTCCCAACCTTCTGGCATGGAGAAAGATGGAATATCTGAATGCAACTGTAGAGACTGGAGTAGTGATCTTTGATATCACTGTTGCTTGACTAATGGGTGGTGGCTGCTGATTTTGCGCGGCCACTAAGGAGTCAACCAGAGTAGTGAGACTTCCCAACTTTTCTTGGAGGGTGGTCACTGTACCACGGAGCTTGATATTCTCTTGTTCAAAGTTTTCCATCACTCTTCTTTTGTTTGCACGAGTATTTTATCTGTGATCAGATTGCGAGCGCGGTCGAGAAACTTTGAGGCGCGACAGCTTGACAATCTAATGGAGGAAAATCCAAAAGATGAGACTCTAGACAACAGACTCGAAATGCACAATGATGCATGCAAAAAGTTTATGATTTTTCCAAATATTTTAAAGATCATTTTCTTGCAAACATTTGAATACAAACTATCATTTTATTGAAATGCTGGGAAAAGGTTACAACATTGGAGCCTAGCTCCTACAAAGCAAATGATAAATAAAAGCTAAACAATCCTAAGCATCCTCATCGGATGAAGAACCAAATGCGTTATGCAGCTTGAGCTTCATGATTTCTTTCCCATAGTAAGCTTTCAACTCGGCCTTTTCGGTCCTTAGCTTGTCAACAACATTCTTCCAATCGTCAAGAGTTGGAGTGTCACTTGTTGAGCTTTCAAGCTTTTTCTTGCTTTCTTTGATATACCTCCTGATTGCAGCGTCTTTTCGACGGATCTTCTCATCTTTACTCATGAGCCATCCATCTTGACAGTAGAGGGTTTCTTCATTATCTTTCACTCGTTTCTTCAACTTTCTGTTTTCCACATCAGTCTTATGAAACTTGTCTTCCCAAGCGTCATTCTCTAACCTCATCTTGGCCAAAGTCTCTTGGTATTCTTCCATAGTGTCAATGGGAATGCTGGGTAGTTTAGATACCACAGGGAACATAGGTTCTTCATAATCATAAGGCATTTGGAACTCCTTTGCTCTTTTCTTTAACCAACAGGTGTAAGCGTCCATGGAAATGCAATTCCTTGCCTCGCCTCTTTCTTTCCTTCGGATGTTGTACCAAGCTCTCCCCATTCTTGCTTTTAACCCTTGAGGATCCTCCCCCTCTTGATAGAAGTAGCTTTCCACTGTGAGACCAATGGGTTTAGTTGAATTTGCATACCCGAGTTGTCGTCGGGCTAAGATCGGATTATAGTTAATTACTCCTTGTGTACCAATGAGGGGTACGTTGGCGAACTCTCCACAACTGTCAATGGTTTCTGTACCACAACGAGCCAGGGTATACCAATAAATATCATTATTAGTAAGGGACATAAGTCTTCGAGGCCAACGCAAGCCTTCTCGGTTTTCCATGAAGATAGGAGACTTGGGTAAGTGTGAAACAATCCATTTGAACAACAGAGGTGCACAACACACAATAATCCAGTCGCCTTGGCGATTTCTGTGATGGATAGAGAAATACATGTCACCAAGCAAAGTCGGAATAGGATTTCCAATCAAAAAGATTTTTATGGCGTTGATATCAACAAAGTCGTTGACGTTGGGGAACAGAACCAACCCATAGATGAGCAAAGCTAATATAGCTTCAAAAGCTATCATGCTACCAGTTTCGGCGAAATCAAAAGCTTTCTTCATTAAGAACTGCGAAGTCAAACCCGGGAGGTTTCCTTTGGTAGTCCAATTACTGTCTACATCGGATTTCTTCAAGTGAATACTTGCTGCAATGACTTGTGATTTAGGAATGGCTTTGATCGCGACAATGGGGTATGTCTGTGATTATGACTGCAAGTGCACAGTCTATCGCGTAGTTTTAAAAGATATCGAACCCACGGGGACTAAGAATCGACCTAAATGTAGTTAATAGCTACAGCGTAAATCTAAGGCTAATATTCAATTGATTATTGATTAGACAGGAATTAAAAAAGAAATATTATTAAATTAAATCTAGGATAATAATATCGGTATGCAATGGTCGGACTTCGGGGATCTAGTAAGCCATCGATGCGGATCGTAATTTTAAAATCACTTTTCTATAGAAATCATTAGTTTAAAAACCCTCCTCTCACACTCTTGTGTTTATTGATTATGATCTGTTAAACCTAAGTGAACGCTCTCGCTGTATCAATTAAAGTTCAAAGTGATTTTTGGAAACCAATGAAAACTAATTACCCTTAAAGCGTTCTCGCTGTATTTAAGGTTAATGCCTAATTTCTAAGGTCCAGTTAAAATCTCAAACTCTCGTTTTTATTGATCCTAACTTCTATTGTTTTTAACTCTCGTTACAAAACAGTTTAATTAAGCATTTAGAAATATCAGCCAGATAAATAAATTTAATTAATAAACTACATCGAAGAGTTACTCGATTCCCTCGGTTATGTGACCTTACATACCGATAAAAGGTATTTAGCCAGACATTGTTTTAATAAACGGAACAGAACATATATAATAGATATAAAATAATCCGGACATAATTTGATAAATTAACATAAACCGTGAATAATAATAAATGCAAATAAATAAACCTGAATTAAATTGCAGACTGGAAAATTGTATCTTGCAGTATCGAATCTTGAATCTGGGACGAAAGTAAATGACGAAAACAAAATCTACTCTTAAAACTAAAATGAATTCTGAAGCTGGAAAAAGAAATTGAATTGCAATAGTATTTCCGGTGTGGAAATCTATTGCAGAAAATGGTTTTGGGAAGAAGACTTGAACGAGCTTGAAGTAATTTGCATAGAAAGGGAATTTGACGGTAGTAGGTTAAAACTGTGTATCTCCCTTTGATTCAGTTCTTTTGTTGTATTCATAGAGCAGCACTAGGTTTTGAAATGTCTCGTAACAGCATCTCACGGTGGAGAAAATGGAGGAGAGAAAATAGTGTCTTCTGAAAACAGACTCCTCTGGGCCTGGGTGTGTGACTTACGTCACACACCATATTTTAGAGGGGTGCCGAACGGCCTAGGGGGGGTGACGCCGAATGGAAGGTGGCAAGGGATGCCATCCGTCACGTGCTCACTCAATCTTGCGCAATGGGCTTCCTTTGTGTTTTGGGCCTTTTTCTTCTTCCTATTTACACCTCCTTATTTAGTTGCTCTTTTAAACAATTCTTCTCCATTTTAAGTCCTTCTTCCGACTATTTCTTTTGCGAGCTCCGATTAAATAAATTCCTGAAAACAAATAGAAATACCGGCATAATACAATAAAATAATAAAATCGAAATAAAATAGAATAATAATGCATGTAATTTAAGCTAAATGTACGATACATTTTCGTGTTATCAGGCTTCCAAACCATTCAAAGGTATTTTGTCAGACACAGGAATACCTAACAGATTGGCATATTCTTCCAAGGTTGGTACCAACTGGTAGTCTAGAAAGGTGAAACACCAGTAGACGGGATCATAGAACTGAACCAGAGTTTTGAGAAGTCATTCATCAACATGGGCGTTCAAGATAGGCAAAAGCTTTCCACGGCTTTTCCTAAAATCGGAAGGATCTTGTACCAAAGATGCTAACTCTCTTAGTTTTTCCACATCAGGCAATTTGAAACCGTACCTTTTGGTATGCCTTTTTGCCCATTCCATAACTTAATCCTATAATGTTTGCAAAGAAAATTCTCTAAATTGTTTTGGAAAAATCATGTTTTTATGAAAAGATGGATTTTCAATGAATGTATGAATGCATGGATGCATGAATGCCATATATACAAACACGGTAAAGCAAACATGATAATGCAAACATGGTAATGCAAACATGGTACACATAGGTTCAAAGGTTCAACGTCACGAGCATGAGTTCAAAGAACCAAACATGGGATAGTACTAGGGGTTAATCACCTGCACAACATGTTCTACTGATACGTCAGAGTCTACATTTTTCTTTCGGATATTACCGGCTTGCACAACTGAACTTGTGAGCTAGCAATATTCTCAAGAAAAACTCGTCTGCGCGTGGCTCTCCGCATGACAACTAATCCAAGTATTCACCTGAATAGTTTCTGCGCCACAACCTAATAAGGCCAGGATGGGTTAATGGGTTCTACGACCAACTCAGCTTCTACAGTTCAATGAAAGCAACAATGTCTTCGCAACTGAACTTGCTAAACATATACTACCAACAAGGAACCTCCACTGAGCGGAAGGATTCTCATGACGGCTTGTTAAGGACTGAACTCTTTGTATGCCATACATGACTATATTCCCACCTAATTCTTATGTGTACTTAATCCGGGTTAGGATTTGTCCATAATGTATCACTTGTAACGGGACCACACGTGTAGCAAGGATAAAAATGACAAATATAACAATTAGAATTAGCCCTTTATTTGGAAACAATAAAAAGATAGTCCCCAGTGAAGTCGCCATTTTTCTGTCGTGGGAAAATCGGGATGAGACACCGGATGCCTTCTTTGGGCTCAGGCTCAAAAGATGTTTTTTTTTGTTTTTGGGTCACAGCCAAATTTTTTATTGTTTCCAAAATAGGAAAAGGGAAAAAGTTGCACAAACCTTAAAAAATATGCAATGCAAATAATACAAAATTAAAAGCAATGCAAAAAGGGGGAGAGATTCCGGGTAAGGGGTTGGTTATACGAAGGGAAGGTATTAGCACCCTACGTATCTATAGTACTATATAGGTTTCTTTGTTATATTTGTCTGTTTATTTCTTTCTATGCTATTGGGGGAAGTTCCTTCTTTGTGATCAAGGTGGGGACCTAAATGGGTTGTTTGATTATGCTCGCAAAGATCATCGCAATCTTCTGCATACATATCCCTTAGAGGGAATCAGAGCAACTGTAGCTCGAGGTCTACGGGGTGCTAAGGTTTGAGTGGTTTGAGGGAGATAGAAGTTTGCTCACCAAGGATGAGACCTTGTGCCTACGTATTCTCAAAAGGAGGTTGAGAAAGTCAGAGCAATCGTAGTTCCCACTTATGCTAGTGGAACCAAAGGATAAGAGACAAATGTCATCTCAATGATCGATGTATCTAATCTATTTCATCACATACATCTGTTGATTTTGTTTGAATCTTTTCATTATAAGACCTGGGCTGTGCCACTTATGGTTCTTAGAATGATTAAGATGTTTTGTTTAGCCAGCCTTGTGGCAAAAGTATGATTAGCCAGCCTTGTGGCAAAAGGTTTGATTAGCCAGCCTTGTGACAAAAGGTTTGATTAACCAGCCGTGTGGCAAAAAGTTTGATGAGCCTGCCGTGTGGCAAAAAGTTTGATAGTGATGATATAGAAGAGATACTCCTATCATAGAGATGATAAATGTCTAATCTCCTAGGGTATTCTATTGTGATATGGGGATGCTTTTAAGAAGCCCGTGGGTCCTTGTACGAAGCCCAGGGGGAGGCTGTTCGAGGATCCTTGCATTGTAAGCCCAAGAGGAGGCTATGGGTGGGAGAATCGAGGGTCCTTGCATTGTAAGCCCAAGAGGAGGCTATGGGAGGCACAGTCGTTTGTATGAAGCCCAAGAGGAGGCATGGTATATTTGGTTTAAGCTCTTAGAGCAATTTCACCGGGAAACCATACTCTATGTCCTAACCTAGATAAGGGAGTTTCTTTGCACGAAGCCCAATAGGAGGCTATGGGGAACCTAGTGTTAGAACAAGAATTGTTCTGATCAATATTCTTAGTTTTGATGAATATAATGTATATGAATTTTGCTTAAGACAATGTGGTACTCTAATCCTATGCAATTTCCATTTCAGGAAATATATAAAGAGTATGCACAAAATCAGCGCAAGAAGCACTGACTCAGAAGGTTCAGTATGCAACATCAGAACATGCTTTCGCAAGACATCAGAAGATGGTCAAGCAGAATCAGAACATGGTCTATTGAAGCATCAGAAGAAATTGAGATCAGAAGCAGAAGCACTGAAGTTCTTATGGTATCATGCTAGAAGCACTTCAAAGTCAGAAGACAAGAAGATGCTCTGCACCAAGTTGTTTGACTCTGATTATTTCAAACGTTGTATCTACAAACATTAGATTAGAAGCAAGTACAAGATGGCAGGCTACGCTGACTGACAAAAGGAACGTTAGAAGCTATTAAAGGAATAGTGAGTAAAAGCAGGAAAAGCAAGGCTCGAGGTAGTTGACAAAAGAGTGAAACATTAAATGCAATGCTGTACGGATCACGCAACGCATTAAATGCTCCCAACGGTCATCTTCTCAAAATGCCTATATATAGTGAAGTTCTTATCAGAAGCAAGGTTACCAATATACTAACAACTTTTCAATCTTGCTGAAACGCTGCTGAATTAAAGAGCTATCAAACTTCATCTTCAACCTCATTTCATTACTATTGTAATATCTTAGTGAGATTTAAGCTTAGAACTTAACAGAAATATCACAGTTGTGATTATAGCTTATTAAGAAGCATTGTAATACTCTTGTAAGAATTTGTTTAACATTCATTTGTAAAAGGTTCTTAGAGTGATCAAGGTGTGATCAGAATACTCTAGAAGACTTAGAAGGTATCTATGTGGAAAACCATTGTAATCAAGGTTGATTAGTGGATTAAATCCTCAGGTGAGGTAAATCACTCTAAAGGGGTGGACTGGAGTAGTTTCATTAACAACGAACCAGGATAAAAATCATTGTGCAATTGTTTTTATCTTAAGAGTTTTTAAAGTCACACTTATTCAAACCCCCCATTTCTAAGTGTTTTTCTATCCTTCAATTGGCATCAGAGTGCCGGTTCTAAGGTGCATGCACTTAACCGTGTTAGAAAAGATTTAGGAAGAGAAAAACACATAGTTTAGATGGTTGGTGAGACTCCAACACCTACATCTACATCTGGCTCTGCTGAGTAATACAATGGAAATGGTAATAATGGTTACACTAGACCACCAGTACTCGATGGTGAAAACTTTGAATATTGGAAAGATAAACTTGAAAGTTACTTTCTTGGTTTAGATGGTGACTTATGGGATCTTCTGGTGGATGGTTACAAACATCCAGTGAAAGCTAGTGGTGCAAAGCTGACAAGACAAGAAATGAGTGATGATCAAAAGAAGAAATTCAAAAATCATCACAAGTCAAGGACGATTTTGCTGAATGTTATCTCTCACGCTGAATATGAGAAGATATCTAAGAGGGAAACTGCTCATGATATATATGAATCATTGAAAATGACTCATGAGGGAAATGCCCAAGTCAAGGAGACTAAAGCTCTTTCCTTGATCCAGAAATATGAAGCCTTCAAGATGGAGGATGATGAAAACATTGAGAAAATGTTCTCAAGATTTCAAACGCTAACTGCTGGATTAAGAGTTCTTGACAAGGGATATACTAAAGTTGATCATGTCAAGAAGATCATCAAAAGCTTGCCCAAGAGATGGGGCCCAATGGTGACTGCATTCAAGATAGCAAAGGATCTGGATGAAGTCTCTTTGGAAGAGCTGATCAGCACCCTGAGGAGTCATGAAATTGAGCTGGATGCTAATGAACCTCAGAAGAAAGGTAAGTCTATTGCATTAAAATCAAATTATAAAAAATGCACTAACGCTTTTTAGGCTGAAGAAGAAGATTCTGAAGAATCAGAATCAGAAGAAGAAGATGAACTGTCCATAATTTCCAGAAGGGTAAACCAACTCTGGAAGAGCAAGCATAGGAAGTTCGGGAACTTCAAAAGTTCTAAGCTTGAAAAAGGAGAATCTTCTGGAAGCAGAAGATATGACAAGAAGAAGGTCACGTGCTTTGAGTGCAATGAGCCAGGTCACTACAAGAGTGAGTGTCTAAAGCTTTAGAAGGAGAAGCCCAAGAAGAATTTTCATAAGAAGAAAGGTCTTATGGCAACTTGGGATGATTCAGATTCATCAGAATCAGAATCAGACTCTGAAGGCGAGCAGGCTAACATTGCGCTGATGGCTACTGTGGATGGTGAAGCAGAATCCACATCAGAATCAGAATCTGACTCTGAAGAGGTATTTTCTGATCTATCTAGAGAAGATTTTGCTTCAAGTTTAGCTGAAATTCTTGAAATCAAGGCTAAGCTTAGTATCAAGTACAAAAAGCTGAGAAAGCTCTTTGTATCTGAAACTAAGAAGCTTGAATTAGAAAATTCTGAACTTAAAGAAAAAGTTTTGAAACTATCCAAAGGTGCTGAATCATCTTCTGGTTCAGAAGAATCTATTCCAAGCTTGAACCATATTCTTAAAGAATATGACTTGAGTTTCAGGAAATTCTTATCTAGAAGTATTGGCAGAAGTCATCTCGCTTCTATGATATATGTTGTTTCTGGAAACAAGAGAGCTGGCATTGGTTATGAGGGTGAAACCCCTTACAAACTTGAACTTTTAGATGATATGAAAATCACATACAAGCCATTGTATGATCAGTTCAAGTATGGCCACTCCCATGATATTAGGCTCACCTCACATGCCAAAAGCTTTCATGTTACACACACTAAGAAGCATGTGACACAACCTAGAAAATATCATGCTGCTAAACCTAAGGAATATCATGTTTTTCCTCCTGTTGTTTATCATGCCAAACCCAAGTTCAATCAGAACTTGAGGAGAACTAACAAGAAAGGACCTAAGAAGTTATGGGTACCTAAGGAGAAGATAATTTCTGTTGTAGATATCCTTGGCATCAAAGAAGAGAAAACAAAGCATGTCATGGTACCTGGACTCTGGGTTCTTGTAACACCCCGATATCCGCTGCACGCATCAACCGTGTCGGCCAACCGAGCATGTTACCAGCTTAATCAATAATCCCCCCTAGGTCCGCTTACCGGCTGCCCAGGAAATATTATTTTTGCCTCCCGCAGGAATCGAACCATGTACCTAGGGGTTAAGTACATATTCATAACAATTCCTGCTACCACTTGAGCTAGTAGCTCAAGTGGTAGCAGGAATTGTTATGAATCTGAAGAACCAAGAAGCAAAGTATCAGAAGCTGAAGATCTCAGAAGCAAAGGATCAAAAGATCAAGTTGTTGCATCTTTAGAGAATCTCTGAATTTCTGAAGAGCCAACAGTTAGAAGATCTTCTAGACTCACATCTTCTAACTCATAAGATGTCATTCTTGGAAAGAAGGATGATCCTATCAGAACAACAGCTTTTCTGAAGAATAGCAACATGGATTCTTGATCAGAATGAAAAGATGAGAAGTTTTTTTACTTGTTTCAGAATCTATTTTAAAGTAATACACCTGTCATCAACTTTTCCAGAAGATGAACATGTGTTCACTCTTTTTGGACAGACACACGTGCAGTTGAGGAGACGCCTCCCTAGGTAACTCTGCAAATCATTTCAAATTTCACGTTATCCCACCTAACGTCATTCATCATTAAATGTGTTTGATTTCATTTGATTATGTAACTGTTCATTCTCATAATTTCATTGCATTCTTTTTCAAATCCGCCTCTATATATTCATCTCACATCATAACGTTTATTCTTTTATGCATTCATCTTCTCTCTCTCTTGTTTATGCACTTCTGCAATCTCTTTGCCCTATTTGATTACCCTAAAAGAAAGAACCCTAGAAATCTCAGCTGTGCAACTATGGATGCTTCTTCATCTAACATTGTTGGTTCTCCATCTCCTTCTCAACAACATCAACAAGAAGAAGAAGAATTTTTCTATCCTCCACTCACTTGTACTATTCCTCGAGAAGATTTAGAGGTTATCTGCGAGTTGATGGTTGATTTTGGTAATCTGGCAGAACATCAGTTTGATCTCAGAGAGAATATAGCCTTTCAAGGATGGTCTTCTTTATTTCGTGAATTCTGTGGACCAGTCTATCCTGATTTGGTTAAGGAATTCTGGGTTAATGCATTTGTCATTCCTAAGGCGATTGTTTCGTTTGATCATGGAAGGTTCTTCTCAATCATTGAAGACACTTTGAGAATACTGTTTGATTTGAGAGAGCCTGTTGGTGCTTTTGAACTCTCTAGAAGGGAAAACTGGAATCATGTTCTTGCTGAACTCTATCCAGATGTGACGAAAACAAAAGATGTCAGGGATTTGAAGGACATCTACAAAGTCTGGACAAATATTCTTCTTGGTTGTTTCTATCATAGGAAAGCAACCCACTCTCCAAACTTTGTCAACAGAGATCAACAATACATTCTGTATTGCATCGGTACTCAGAAGAAGGTTGATGTAGTATACATCATTTTTAATCATATTTGGAATGTTGTAAGAGATACTTGTGATGAGAATAGAACCAAGAAAGGAAACATTATTCCTTTTGGAAGAATCATCACCAATCTTCTGGTTCAAACCAAGATGGTTGAAAGAATGGAAAATGGTGGAGTTGTCAAGGATCTTGTTACTGTCCTTGGTAGTATCTTGATAATAGAGATGATAAATGTCTAATCTCCTAGGGTATTCTATTGTGATATGGGGATGCTTTTAAGAAGCCCGTGGGTCCTTGTACGAAGCCCGGGAGGAGGCTATTTGAGGGTCCTTGCATTGTAAGCCCAAGAGGAGGCTATGGGAGGGACAATCGAGGGTCCTTGCATTGTAAGCCCAAGAGGAGGCTATGGGAGGCACAGTCGTTTGTATAAATCCCAAGAGGAGGCATGGTATAGTTGGTTTGAGCTCTTAGAGCGATTTCACCGGGAAACTATACTCTATGTCCTAACCTAGATAAGGGAGATTCTTTGCACGAAGCCCAATAGGAGGCTATGGGGAACCTAGTGTTCTCCTAAGTTGATCAAGCATATAACATGAACAAGTATATGAACAAATATATGAACAAGTATATGAACAAATATGAACAAGTATATGAACAAGTAGGAACAAGTATATGAACAAGTATGAACAAGTATATGAACAAGTATATATGATAAAATGTGTGTGTACATTGGAGTTTATGAAGGAAATATACCTTTAAGGATGAAAGGTTTACCAAACAAGGTTATGTACACGGGAATGGGACTTATACTCAGGGAGAGGCCCAGTAAGTTTTAATTTTAGGTTTCTTACAGATTGAAAGAAAGAAAAACCTAATTTTTTATTTGTATTTAAAGGTTTAAATCAAATCAATCGGGGTATAAAAAGATAGGCGTATATACAAATAAAAACCTAATTTTATACAAGGGAATGGGACTTATACCTTAAGGGATGCCCATGTTTTATTTTATAAAACATGGTTGATTGATTTATTAACAGACGCGAGGTTTGTCGTTTGAAAACTTTGATCGCTTGTTTTAATCAAGGATTGAAAACAGTTTGAAAGTTTTTGTTTTGAAAAAAAACTGTATAAAGAAAAAGGGATGCGACTTACACTCTCTAATATTCGAGAGGCCCATGTTGTTTTAAAAACATGGTTGATCTGATTAATCAAGAAAAGAATTAATCAAAAGTTTGAAAAGAAAACCAAAGAAAATAGTTTTAAAACTTATTTCTTGGATTGACTATTTTTATACAAAAATCATGTACAAAAAGGGTTTTTGGGACTTACACTCTTTAATATTCAAGAGGCCCATTTTTTTTGAAAATGACTTGATCAATCCAAAAAGATTTAATCAAGAGTTTTTGAAAGAGAAAACCCTAGAAAAAGGCTTTAAAAAAGAAGTCATAAATGACTTGTTTTCAATTAAATGAAAAATAATCAAAAACAAAATATTTTTGGAATTTCTTTTGCATAATCGTAAAATAGACATATTAAATGACAAGTGTGCAAAAAATGAAGTTAAAATGATGAGTTTTGATTGGTTAATGAATTGATTAAAGTTGTGAAAAAAAAATGAAGAAAAATAGTGATAAAAAGAATGTTTTGTCTTCCAAAGGGCTTTAACCCACGCCCTTATGCTCACTAACCAAAACAACAGCCAACTGAGCCACGCTTGTGGCTTGTAATATACACGCGTTCAATTAAGTATATTTTAAATCAATTTTTTCAAAATTATGAAACAGAAATGGCGCCAAGAACACAAACCCTACCAAAATTTAAAAATTCTTAAAACTGTGTTGTTTTGATCAAGTAAATAGTCTATCTCACTCGATTTTTCCAAGGAACACGATGATGATCTTTAATTTCATTTATTTTTACTCTAAGATCATTAATTTTCTGGAAATCGTGAAGAACCCTAAAACTGAATTTGAACATGAAATCGTGTATGATTGATGAATTATGAAATTGATTGAGGGCTATTGCTCAGTGATGGTGCAGAAACAAGATGGCAAAGCATTATTTCATTTATGATGCATGAATGATAGAATTTGAAGTTCAAGAGACTTACCTCTAAAGTTTGCAAAATTGGAAATTGAATTCGTGCCTGGAGGTGTTACAGATGTTGTTGCTCAATCTGGACAGCTTCAATGGACCTTATGGAAGGTGTTTGAATGCCTGGAATGATCTAAAAACTCCTAGATCAAGCCACGGTACCGATCTGCAGTTGCTTGGAGTGAGAATCGAATTTGATGATTCTGATGTTACAGGCTATATTTGATGGATTGGATAGCTCATATGAAGTATATGGATGGTGTTTGAAGTGTTACTTTGGAGAGATATGAGCTAGAATGGAAATTGGCATGATGAGGTTCAATATATGTTCATATGGTGGTTGAAATGTGATTCTGAGTTTAGGGTATTTTGGTGAGGTGAGAATGGATCAAACACATCCCAAATGATGTTTAGAAATTTTTAGAACCATCACTTTGACCATAACTTCAAGGATTTGGAGGCTGGAATTTCTACCTCTTTGAAACTTAAGAAAACTTGTAATTCAAGAAAGAAGAGAAAACCAATGCTCTAAAAGGTTTTGGTGTGAAAACGAATGAGGTTTGGACCTCTATTTATAGGCCAAGAATTCTGAAGTTCAAGCTTTGCAAGTTGAGATTACAATGATGATTTGGCTTAAGAGATAAAATGGAATCTTTACCATTAATGCATAAGGCCAAAAATCTTAACCATGGTTAAAAATCTCAAGTGCTTCCTATCTTCTTCCAATCTTATCTCAAGTGGTAAATATATTGCATTCATTACTTGTTTATGTCATTGCTTGCATCATAAGGCAAAAAGTGTTTAAACTTTGTGAAAAAAAGGCTTATAATTCAAGCTTAAGGACCTCTAATGACAAAATTCAAAACCATATCTCAACTCCATATTTTTTCATGCTCTTGGACATTTTAGAAAGCTCTTGTTATGTACTTCAAATCCTTAGTTGAAAGCTTCCTCAATATATTAAAGGAAATAGGTGAAAAAGACCTATAAAGTTTGAAGAAAATGAGGTCTTTTTGTGAATTTTTCAAAAGATACCAACTTTGAAGCTCCATATCTCTTAAATGGTTAATCTTTTGGAAAACAATTATTTGTGACAAAGTTGTTCATTGGATTAAAATCTGCAACTTTCATGCTGGAAGTTTTTTTCATTTTGTAGGTGAAATTTTGAGATATCCCCTTCCAAAGTTT
This sequence comes from Vicia villosa, assembly GCF_029867415.1. NCBI lineage: Eukaryota > Viridiplantae > Streptophyta > Magnoliopsida > Fabales > Fabaceae > Vicia > Vicia villosa. The sequence goes on along the minus strand of NC_081183.1, from coordinate 42,133,640 downwards.
GGAAAAAACCCTTGAAAACACTTAGAAAATTTTCTAAGTATGAAAAGTCAAACTTTTGACTTTTTGATTCTTGATTGATTTCCTTGATTTTTCTTTTTCAAATGACTTCAAATATCATATATTGATGATTCAAATCTTCAAAAGTCACGGTTGACCAAATTTTCCAAAAAGTCAATGGTGATCTTGTATAGTTGACTTTTTCAGGTGAATCGCATTTCTGGAGATTTCAGGTGAATCAAGCTATCCTCATCAAATGAATGATATGAATGGATCATATTGAGGTATTAGAGGACCTTGAGCCATGGTTTGAGTTGTGGCGCCATGTCTTGATTAAAAAGTCAGTTGTTCAGGTGAATTAGGTTAAAAACCCTAATTGTGGGCCAGATAAAATTGATGACTGTGGCTCTTGAATTGAAGTACAATTTCCATTGGATATTGACATATGGATTATTTTAAGATGATTGAACCCTTTGAGTGATGCCCTGGAGTCTTTTAAGGATTCCCAAATGTGAACCCTGATTTCAGTCCCTGATAGGTTCAAAACCCTAGTCTGATGACTTGAAATTTCATTGTTGATCAATCCTTGTGTGGGAGATGTCTTGAGCCAATATATTAGGTCAAGATGATGCATTTGGGTTCTTGAGGTCATGTCCCAAGAAATTAGGTCAAATCCTGAGCAAAAGTCATGAGTATGTTGTCTTCAGTCAAAACCTTAATTTGGTTGATTCAAAGCTTTTGAGCTTGTTGAAATGAATCTTTGAGGACCAAATGTTGATTGTTGATGAAGATGTTTTATTTGAGATGAAGGGAGAACAAAACCCTAATTGATTGTTACTTGTACTGATGAGTGATTTCTTGATTAAACCCTGCTGAGTCACAAGTAGCAAACACAAGCTATGTAATCTGTTAGTGATACAAATGATGCACATGATATGATATGAGGTGGTATCTTAGATAAAAAAATTGGGTATGACAGGAACGGAGGAGGAAGTGAAGGTTCGATTGGCTAAGATAAGCATGGAATGAGCAACAATCTGACATGGGAGAAATTGAAACAAGCATTGATCGATAGGTACGGAGGGAGACATAGTGATAATCCATTTGAGGAACTAAAGGATTTGCAACAAGAAGAAAGCGTTGAGGACTACATCAGCATGTTCGAGTAAATTTCTTCTCAAGTGAGAAGGTTGCCAAAGGAGCAATACTTGGGGTATTTTCTTGGAGAACTCAAACAAGAGCTTTGATTGAAGGGAGAAACTTCAATCCTCATTCACGGTTGCAGGCAATGAAATTAGCGCAGGATGTGGAAGATGAATTACATGGGAAGTTGCTGCCTCAAAGCAGTAAAGGTTGTTTCGCGAAAGTAGTTAGAGAAATGGATAATGGGATTAAGTTTAAAACTCAACAGGGGTCGAATGATGACCAAGCCCTACAAATTAAAAATCTGGATATGATTCATTGCTTGGAACCCAATTGCAAACGGTTCAATCCAATTTGAATCCTAACCAGAATTCCACAAAGCGAACGAGCAGACAGGGTACACGATGAGACAAACATGGTGATCGGAATAGAGGTGTCAAGCATCTACCATATTCTGAATTAATGGATCTCAAGGAAAGAGGAATTTGTTTCCTTTGTGGAGAGCGCTATACTCCTCTCCATCAATCTGTAGAAAAACAATAGAGGTTGAGGATCATGGGTGATGATGAAGTTGTCAACGACAATGGTGAAGTTATCGCAATCAAACTGCAAGAAGGAGAAGTGGAAGCAACAATAGATTGTAAGATAATGGAGGTGTGCATTCCCAAACTGGGAGTTCAAGTTCAAGTTCCTTTTTCTACTCCATTACAACTTGTCGGAATGGTGAATGGGGTGGTTGTGACAGTTATGATGGATATCGGGACTAGTTATAATTTCATCTCTCCTCAAATGACAACATTGTTATAACTATATGCAGATAAAAGTAAGGGAGCATGTGTTAAATTAGGGAATGCTAATGTCAGAAAAAAAATGAAGGAATGGAAATTCAGTTTGAGAAGTTTTCTACTAGGGTGGAAGCTTATGTCTTAGAATTAGAAGACATTGATATTGTTTTGAGAGTGAATTGGATGCAAGGATTAGGTAAGGTGAACTTTCATTGTAAAGAAAGAGCTATTAGCTTTTCTTGGAAAGGTGAAGTAAAGAAATTGCAGGAAAATAAATTTAAAAATAAGCAACTTGAAAGTGAGACCCAAATGGGCAAGGCTATTATCAACCCTCTATACAACAGTATGCAGACAAAACAATATGAAGGAAAAAATTGGAGGAAAGCCTTATTATGCAACCACAACTTAACATAGCCACCATGAGTATTGTGCCGCCAAGAAAAATCACAAGGTGGGAAGGAAGCAAGGAAATTATCAACTGGGGAAGTGAAAATCAGTTGTTTAATCATTGTCCTTATGATAGCCTTGAGGACAAGGCTCATTTTGTAAGAGAGGGTAGTGATAGGGTCCATAATATTGATGTTGGATTGGGTCCATGTAGGCCCACAAATTGGGAAGTTTAGTTCAGGAGAAAGGTTAGTGGGGACAAATAATTACTTAGGGAGTGCTATATATATCCATGTGGGTAGTGGTATTGGAGGGCAGGGAGTTGTTTTATTTCAATTAGGAGTTAATACTCTAGTAGGAGCAGTTTGCTCTGGTGGTTACTATTGTATTTCCTTTTCCCTTTCTTTAATTCAATCAAAAACCATCCCATTTGCCATATCAATTTCTTGGGGTTCTATCAGATTCTCATTTATTTTAATGATTGATATTTTCCACTAGTGACGTGACAATTTCACTCATTTGCTTTGTATACATACTCGTTTCATCATTATCGTCATATTTTGTGTATGTAACACTTGCCAATAAATCATGTGATAATCCTACAACACAAAGTTGTTCTTTGGTTATTCATGAGAACAAATTATTACACTTATTATTTAATTACCTCAAAGAAATTGTCAGTTATATTAGTTAAATTATTTCCGTTGTTATAAATATTTCTTAATGCTAGTTATATATTATGAAGGATAGAAAAACACTTAGAAAGAGGGGGTTTGAATAAGTGTGACTTTAAAAACTCTTAAGATAAAAACAATTGCACAATGATTTTTATCCTGGTTCGTTGTTAACGAAACTACTCCAGTCCACCCCCTTAGAGTGATTTACCTCAACTAAGGATTTAATCCACTAATCAATCTTGATTACAATGGTTTTCCACTTAGATACCCTCTAAGTCTTCTAGAGTATACTGATCACAACTTGATCACTCTAGGAAATCACCACTTAGAAACTTCTAAGTCTTCTAGAGTCTACTGATCTCACTGATCACTCTAGGAACTTTTTACAAATCAATGTAAAATAAATGTTTACAAGAGTATTCAAATGCTTCTTAGAAAGCTATAATCACAACTGTGATATTTCTCTTAAGTTCTAAGCTTAACACTCACTAAAATATTACAATAGTTGTGAGGTTAAAGATGAAGTTCGTGAGTAATGAATTCAGCAGAGTTTCAGTATTTTTGCGAGAGTTATATGTATTTGCTTCTGATCAGAACTTCATATTTATAGGCGTTTTGAGAAGATGATCGTTGGGATCATTTAATGCGTTGCATGTTCCGTACAGCTCTGCATTTAATGTTTCACTCTTTTGTCAACTACCTCGAGCCTTGCTTTTGCTGCTTTTACTGACTTTGCCTTGTGTAGCTTCTAACGTTCCTTTTGTCAGTCAGCGTAGCCTATCATCTTGTACTTGCTTCTAATCTGATGTTTGTGAATACAATGTTTTAATAATCAGAGTCAAACAGCTTGGTGCAGAGCATCTTCTTTTCTTCTGACTTTGAAGTGCCTGAGCGTGATACCATAAGAACTTCAGTGCTTCTCCTTCTAATCTCATGTTCTTTTGATGCTTCATAGACCATGTTCTGATTCTGCATGACTATAATACGGTGAACTGACTTTATCCTAAATGTTGCGGTAAGCAAGAGTCGCCACCGACTTTTATTTTATCCAATTGGAAAGGTAAAAAGAACAGGAAAGACCTTTGAAAAAGACTTTGAGTTCGGGGGGTAAGTTATACAAAGGGAAGGTGTAAGGCATACTTTGTATTCATGGTTGTCCATGGGCTCTTAATTGCTTTGCTCTTTAGTTTTGAAACCAAAAGTTTAGAAGTGTAAAAGAAGAAGAAATAAGGACTTTAGCTCGTAAATGAGCGTAGCCTTATGAGTTTTTAGAAAAAGGGTAGAAAAATAATTTTAAACCAGAGCAAAGCAATTAAGGGAAAATTACCTGGTTAGATGAAAAATGTTCTTTTAGCCTTTCAGGACTATCCATACCATAGAAGGGTAGGTAAGTCCTTACATTTGGAGGTTGAAGGGTCATCGAGTTATCGTTCGCCACAAGACTGTCCCAGCCATAGAGGGGCAGGTAGTCTAAGGGAAGGATCAGAATAGCCATTGACTTTTAGGCAACCGGAGGATACCTCAGCACTTTGTAGGCAACTTTGAGGGACGAGATCATATTAGCGAATCGAAGGCAGCATCATTGGGACCTATGACCTTAAGAATGAATCGAGGGTAACCTTGCTGAGGTATCCTCGTATCCGAGGGACTTGGCTATTCTGCACTAAAAAACACAAGGCAACAGGTGTCGCACGCTCGCGAAAAATGAACAGAGTCGCCACCAATATATTTATCCCATAAGGGAAAGGAATATCAGAAAACCTAACAAAGGAAGGAACAGGGTCTCGCGACCAGAGAATCAAGGTACGGGAGTCGGTTACGCAAGGGGAAGGTATTAGCACCCCTCGCGCCCATCGTACTCGATGGTATCCACCTATGTTTGTTTCTATCTAAAGGGTGTATACTATGTCTATGTCTAAATGTGAATGAATGCAAAAGAAATACGGGGAAAAGAAGGAATATTTACAAATGTGGTCGTTCAAGCCCCGCGACTTGATGCCTACGTATCCCTTTCAGGAATCAGAGCGTCGTAGTTCGGCTCAAGATTCTCTGTTTGTTTTGTGTTTTTTAGTTGGGCGGAGTTAACGTTCGCGCTCTCGCATAAGGGATCGACCTACGATGCTTACGAGCGGAAATGACATTGCCCTTAGGAAGAAGAAAAAAGAGATGATTGGTTTGTGTCTTTTAGCGTAGATGAGTGATGAACAGTTCCCAATACCGGGCCACTCACCACTTTCTCTACTTTGTTTTAATTTGAACCATTGTTAGGTGTTTTAAGTGTTTTTGGTTGTGTATTTTTTTAAGGGAAATTAATCTGCGAGTTGAATCACATAAAATGTATAATGATCGAGAAGCAGATTAGGGAATGAATCCCACTCACTTCTATCCCATTATGTAATGTTTGAGAAACAGATTAGGGAATGGATCCCACTCATTTCTCTCCCATTAATTAATGTTTGAGAAACAGATTAGGGAATGAATCCCACTCATTTCTCTCCCATTAAGTAGTGACCGAGAAACAGATTAGGGAATGAATCTCACTCGTTTCTATGCCACTAAGCGATTGAGAAACAGATTAGGGAATTAATCTCACTCATTTCTCTATCACTTTCTTAATGTGATTCGCGTCTTCCTTTTATTAAGTCTTTTAAAAGTCAAAAGAAAAAAGAATGAACAAGGGAGACTAACCTATTTCTCTAACCTAATAGTTGTTTATGTACAAAGGGAATCTAATGTTAACACAGGATAGATTCTAAAGGGAGTAATGAAAAGGTACTAACAAAAATAGGCCTAAAATAAGGCCAAGAATAAGGGCAATAAAATCACACAAGCATCGCACAAAAATGACCATAAAATAGTACAAAACGATTCAAGTATTACTACAAAAATGAAACTAAAAAAACTACTATTCTTTATGTATCTTATGAAGGAGAAATCAATTAAAAGTCAAAATTAAACTAGCCTAAAACCTAATTAAGAAGCTAATATTTTTTTATTGTATTTTTATGAGGTTTTTATGTAAGAAAACCCTAAAAGAATATAGTAATTAAACTATAAAAAAGCAACTAAAATCTATTTAGAAACAATGATGAATTTTATTATGTTTTATCAACTAAAAATAATAGAAAATATCAATTAAAAAAAAGCTAGAGTCTAAAAGATTTTGATGGAGTCAGGGGGGGTTTATGCTGGGTTATGGAGTGTGGAGAGAAAGGGGCGCATGGCCCATAGTACTTGGCCCAGGGACCTGTTTTTGTTTATATTTTGTTTTTATGCCAAAGAAAAACTGGCGCAACATGGGCTACAGGGGGGGTGCATTCACCATTTCGTGTTTGGCCAAAGGCTTGATCCATTATCATTCTCAACACACAAAGAAAAATGAAATTGGACAGTGGGGGAAGTATGCATGAAATGCGTGGCCCAAGAATTATTCAGATTTCCATTATTGATTCAGTTTCTTAACAATTCTAATATTGGTTTTAAAAGAGAATAGAAAATGAAAACGAAATGAAACGAAACGGTGCGTTTACTCATGACTCTTCAGCTTCACAAACCAAATCTATCCTTATCTTATTCTCCATCTCACCTGGCCGGAGCGATTTCCGGCGAAAGCCTCCCCCCATCGCCGCCTTCGAAATCCTTTTAACCACTACGATCTAAACACAAATCCCACCTAAATTCACGCTCTAAACGCATATCCGATCTTAGATTCCGCAAAAGACTCCCAACATAACCGGATCGAACAATCCAAATAGAAACCCTAAGTTTTAGGATCCACTTATTCAAGCAAGATTTCTAACAATTGGAGCGATAGAACTTCTATTCGGATGGAAACGCGTAGAAAAGGGTAAGGAAATGCTTCGGACGTACCTGATTAGGCAACTTGAACTTCTGGTGCGGTGGCGGAGATTCCCGACCACCGTGAAACTCAGGTAAATAAGTCTTCTCCTCTCTCTTTTCGTTTATTACTCTCTGCATTCCTCTTCTTCTACATCCTTCTTCTTCTTTCTTTGTGATTTTCACGATTCTCTGTGTTGGTGCGTCGATATTGATGTAGAATAGAAATAGAGAGATAGGAGGACGTGAATTGAAGGAGGCTGAGCTCAATTGAATGGAGCTTCAAGTGTTGAAGCTCCTTCAATGGTGAATTGAGCGTGTGGTGGTGTTTGGGGAAGGATGAAGGTGACGGTGAAGGTTAAAGGAGAAGAAAGAGAAGTTGCAGAGAATTGTGAGAGAGAAGGAAGATGAAGAAAGAATGAATGTGAAGTGATGATTGTGGTGTGTGAATGGCGCGTGAGGAAGATGGTGATGAAGATGAATGAGAGAAGAATGTGAGAGTGTGATGAAGATGGGAGAGTGAGAGGAAGAGGATGAAGATTGAGAGAAAATTGAGAAGTGAAGGATGAAGGAGGATGGTAACATTGGCGTGAAGTTAGAATTATGGAGGGAGAGGAGAATATATAGGTGAGAAGGTTGAAGAGATTCAGTTAGAGAGTGATGATTGAGGGCCATTGGATTAGAGAGAATCGGTTAGGAGATGGAGGGTAGAGATTGATCCGGTTAGCAAGTTAGTTATCTCTGTTTTTCAGTTATGAGTTTGTTGAAGTCAGTTATAGGTTAGTTGACGGTTATGTGTTAGAAGGACAATTGAAACTGTTGTGAGCTGGCATATTCAAAGGTGAGGATTGAGAGTTATGAGAAAATTCTGGTGGTAGCTATTATTCTGTTAAAGTTAGCAGTGTATTTGCAACTGTTAATCAATTTTGGTGAACTTTGTGTTAGTAATCCTTCTGAATCAGTATTGTGTTAGTGCGGCAGGTTTGGTACATGGCTTAATGCTGTTGTGAGGCTGACGTCGCGTTATTCTTTGTAGGTGCAGGCTTGAGTTTTTGGTTTGAGGTTTATGGATTGAATTCTTTTTTCTGTACATGGATGTGTAGGGTTTCTAGAATTCGAACACAGTAGTTTAAGTACTGACCTTTTCTTTTGTGGATGAATTGGTGGCTTTGCTGATTGATGTAGTAGTTGAAATAGTACAACGACTTTAAATGAGTTTTGTCAATGTGTTATGTATGCTGATGTGTGCAGGGCTGTTTCGATATGAATGTGAATAACTGAATGTTGTACTTTCTTGGACTTTGGCTTTTCTTTTGTGGAATCATGTTAGGATGATTGTTTTGGAATATGTATATGTGTATGCAACTTGTATTGTGTGATGGTCAATTGACTTAGTTAAGGGCTGTTATATGAACATGTGTGGCAGTGTCTTAGTTTTGAAACGGTGTGAGTTTGGTTTTGAATTATGGATAATCAATGCGTGTTGTTTATTTTTGTACAGGGGTGCAGGTTCTGGATATGTATAAGCATGGTACTAGAAGTTAGTGAACAAAGTGATGGATGGGTGAAGACGAGGACGCTTGAGGTAAATCATGTCTAGCTGGTCTATATTTACTACTAAATGATGTGCTGTACTGTTTGACTGAATTGAACTGTCGCCTTGATATAGTAATACTGAGTCAACATGCCTGCTTCCAATTTGAACTGCTCGAATGAATTCCGCCTTGGATGTTAGGTTGCTAGCTGATTGTTGCTGGTTTCTTTCTGTTTATGCATTTTTTTAGGCTTGAGTTAATATGAATGTGTGTTGGTTGTGAACTTTGATGCAGGGCTGGTGGCTGTAAGGTGATATATGAATGGAAGCATGGTTTGGACATTTTATACATGAAGGCATGGCAAGGGTTTGAAATTGGCAAAGCTTGGCTTGATACTCATGGTTGTTCGTGGAGTTTGAAAATGGTGTCAACAGGAGCACATGGTGGGATAGATCTTGTATTTTCCATCTTAGGCTTTAGACATGTTTTGTAATATTTTTTATTTGTGACTTTACCATTGTGTAATGAAATGTTACTATGTAACTTGCTTGATGTAACTCTGAATGAAGTCGTATGAAGCTTGCCTTCTTGTTTTGTTCTTTTATAAATTGAATACCTTGAATCTTTGTAATACCAACGTTTTCATTGAAATGAAGTTTGAAACTCTTTGTCCTTCCACCTTTGAATTTGACTTTGATTCCTCAAATATTTATAAATCCAATTATGCACTTTTCTTCTCTTGCAAACTCGAGTAGGCCACAACATGAAGTGAAAACCATCAAAGATTCAAGTGGACTCTAGTCAAAATTAATGGATCAACACAACTAATTTTGTAATACTCCTTCTACAACCTTTATTAAGAAATCCAAGCAAACAGTAGTTGAATCAAGATAACTTGTATCTCAAGCAAACACCACACAAAACTTAATGACATGTTCATCGCTACATGTTGAGAGATTGATTCAAATGCCTTGTTCCATGAGTAGCAAAAGAGGATTGAGCGTGAAATGTATGCTCAAGTAATTAATAGCTCAAGTGTTGAGAAGCAGTCCATGATGATTATAAGACCAAAATAATTCACAGGGAAAAACTCCAGTTTTATAACTTCAATTGAAAAAACCCTTAGAAACCTCGGCTTCAACTAGGTGGATGTAGACACCTTGAAAATAAGAAGTCCCAAAGTACCAATGAAACCCTAACCCTTCAAGATCCTTGATCCCGTGCCAGATTTATTGATTAACGGTGCATGATCTACGTTAATGCCCTAATGGAAAGATGCTGATGAAATGCAAAGCCTAAGCCAGTTAGAAAGTGAAAGGGTAGGACAAATTTGGGGTATGACAGCTTCCCCTATTTAACCGTCTTAAACCTGAAAGTGAGATTGGCGTCAGCCTTTCGAACGTTCGAGGTTTAGGAAGATTAAATACCAAGACCAGAAATTTGTCCTGAAATGATGGTGGAAGTGTTATTCTTATTTTTGTTTTGATATCTGCTGGGGAAAGATAATTTTTTTGTTTTTCTGGTGGAAATATTTACAATGAGTAATGGATTTGAATGGTGGTAGCTTGTAACGTAGTAGCGGTGCCAATACAAGGTTCTCAAAGGAAGCGGTTGCATGAAACAATGACTGAAAAGATAAGATCTCGTGCGATCTACGACTCAACAACGACTCGACATCAGGAGAGGATCTCGTACGATCTTCAGGACTGAAAGGAAAAGATCTCGTGCGACCTATGACTCAACATCGGGGTGAGAATAACAAACTCACGACTCAAGAGAATTGAAAAAGACGAGGATAAGGTCGTCAGACCTACGATCCATGACTCGAAACTAGGGTAAGATCAACGGACCTACGACCCACATGAATTGAAAAACACGAGGATAAGGTCGACAGACCTACGATCCATGACTCGAAGTTAGGGTAAGATCAACGAACCTACAACCCACGAGAATTGAAAGAAAGGATAAACATCAACACTGGGGTTGGAGGACATCAACGCTGAGGTTGGAGCACATCAACACTGAGGTTGGGGAACATCAACACTGAGGTTGTGAAAGGAAAGGCGTCGACACTGAGGTCGAGGACAACAACACTGAGGTTGGGACGAGAAAAGATAAACATCAACACTGAGGTTATGAATGACGATTGGCATCGACACAGAGGTCGGTGAAGGAATGATAGGCATCAACACTGAGGTTGGACAAGAAAAGGATAGACATCAACACTGAGGTTGGAAAAGAAAGGTATCGACACTGAGGTCAAGGGAAGAAAGAATTAATATCAACACTGAGGTTGGGGATTGGGAATTAGTTTTGAAATTGTTTGCCAGGACGGAAGGCAAAGGATACACAACACGGGGGTTGGATCTAAAAAGTTTTCCCGTACGAGGGAAGAGATCACAGAGACTAGTGACGACTAGACTCGATCAAAAGACATTGGTAAACATTGGAGATTCACGGAGATGCTGATTCTGGCGGAGCATAAGAATTACATTAATCCCTCAGGCCAAAGGCGAGGTGTAACTCTTCAAGAGCGACAATCGTTCGAATTGCCACACACCAAGTATGGTTATTCAAATGATTGAAAAATGAGATGGGTTGAATGCCCACCCTCATTCACACTCTAATCTTCACGCAGCACACGGGAAATAACCTCGGAGACAACGACTCTGACGAAAAAAGACATTGTATCCGACCCACATTGGGGGGAGAACATGAGACTTCTTTTGGGGATTGAGAACACCAGGTATTGGCACCATGGTTTGAGGAGATTTGTGATGTAGTAGCAGATATCAATCGGAGTTTGTATGGACAACTTTCTCTGTGGGGACGTAACATTGTCTTGATTGAGTGATGATTTGTATTATCTGGCTTATGCTTTATATGCATGTTTGAATTTTTCTATGGCGTAATGATCCGCTTTGACGGATATGCTACGCTTTTGCGGATGCGATGTTATATGCAGTGAACACTATATGCAGGATGCCAAATAAAGGCATTAGTGATAGAGAAGCATGATTGTTGGAGTCCCTTGCTTGTTGTCTTGAGCTACCAATATGAATCGGTATTGGAAACCCTACAGTACCAAAGATCTTTAGCAACCGCATTGAGGGCTGAAATGTAGCTTTGTTGGGGAGGAAGTGACTTCATCTGACTTTCCCTACACCTTGAATTACTTGGGGATGGTGAGCTTGAGGAGATTCCCTCGATTCACCATGTTGAGGATGAGAAATTCAGATAAGGAGACCAGGTTGGGGAAGTGGAACAACTCCCATGAGAAATAAACTCATGTGCTTGGGGGGAGGCCAAAGTTCCAGGAGAAATAAGCTCCTATGATCATGGAGAGACAATAAAACTCAGAAGATTGTGCCCCAAGCTTGGTGAACTACAAAGGAATTTGCCCCAAGGGATCCTTGGAGAGATTTGTCGAATCTCGACGTAACTGCCCCTGATTGGTTGAACTCAAGAGAGATTCCTCGACTTGATTGCCCCAGATTGACCAACGGTGAATGGATGCCTCAGTTGACAGAATCTTCACACAGCTTGCCCCTCAGAGTGATCAGCCTTTTGAAGTGAATGGCTCATGGAATCGATCAACTTTTTCTGCAGTTATTCATTGTTTGACTTCTTTGATGTCAAGTCTTTATTCACAAGTAAAAGATGATTGTTTTGAAGATGATAATCCTAATGCAATGCTTATGCTAGCTTCGAGATCAAAGTTATTGAAACGACATTGTGACATTCAGTGTTTGAATTATTTGTCATATCGATATCAACATAAATGGTAAGCAAACATCTAGGAGTCAGTTTTACGCAACTTGGTATAATGTGCTTTTGAAATAAACCCAGCTTCAATTAGGTCTTTTAAGGGTTGTAACGGGGCCTGGCTCACGGTTTTGGAAAGAAAGGATTTAAGGCTCAAAGTCTAACCTAACCCACCCATTCTTCGTGATGTTCTCCAGTCCTAAATTCAACTTAACCCGATACGAGCGTTCATCCTTCAATAGGAGTTTGAAATGATTGAGGAACCAATGATGCCTTCTAGACATGGCGGTCACTTTACCTTTCAATTTTGGTGTCTGATCACACGACTTTGTTCTTTTGATGAGGATCTTTGTTTTGTAATCCTCGTTTTTCGCTTTTGCTTTGCTTTTCCTTTTTTGTTTCCCTAACTTTTGCCTGGACAAATTCTTTTGAATTTTATTTTGGAGTCCAGCGGGATGCCCTAATTTTTGCCTAAGTCACTTTCTTTCAAGTTATTGACTTAGCGGGCTCTCTTTTTTTTATTCAATCTTTTTTTTTTGACAAGTCGTGTGATCCTGAATCTTTGATTTGCGGGAGGTGATTGTGACTGCCTCATTCTTTGATTGATGGGGGATTACCATTGTGGTATTGACTTTCCTCAACCTTTTTGAAAGATAACCATTGTTGTATCCTTGGATGTATACTCCTGATGGATTTTGATTGCTCGATCAGGTTAATTGAATGCTACCCTGCCCCTGGGTTAAATGCGAGGGTTTTTTGTATACAAAAGAAACTCCTACTTCGAGGCTCAAAGGGGTTAACGAGGGTTGCACTCCCTTATATCTCCAGTGTTTGGGGATTTGAAACAATGCCTGTACATCCTCAGCGGGGTTTTATTCAAAAGCACACAATTAGAGATTTTGCATTTTTATTTTTTTCACCATTCTCCTTTTGATGTTTTTTTGCTTAATCAAGAGTTTGATATCGGTAGACATTAAGATATGAGTGAACACGAATGGATTGATTCGAAACTAGCATATGCAGTGCATTTTTATTTTTATTAAAAACAAACAAGTTTTACATGGAAGAAACATTTAACAAAACAAGGAAAATTAAAAATGAAAATGCAGAAATGAATTGATGATTGCCATAGTTGAGGGGGCTTGACTACGTCTGGACTTATTGATATTGGATACCTTCTGCAGTTCCTTCCAAGTACTTCAGATTACTTCAAAAGAAAACTCCAACGAAGTTACCCAAGAGTTGTAAATATTTTGCCTTACTTTAGGGATTCGAGCAATGCGAGTGATGCAATGCTCAAGATAAGAGTACGTCTTGCTTATCCCTCAATCGGGAGCCCCATGAACCTTTCAATTTATGTGAAGACCATTTGGAGTGAATGATATCGCTTTGGAGTCAATGAGATCTTGGACTTTGTGTTTCAAAATATTAAAATCCTCGGTTGAATGTCCAGATGCCCCAGAATGGTACTCACACTTGGCATTTAAGTCATATCCTCGTGGAATCGGTGTTGGAGGGGGCTTAGACTCCCTTAATTGGACCAAGGAATCATTGAGTAAACGAGAGAGTAGTTGACTGTAGGTCATAGGAATCGGGTCAATCTTTCTCGGGGGTCTTCTCAACCTTTGTGGACCTTGTTGTTGGTAATTTTGGTGATAGTTAAGAACATGAACCTGAGGATAAGCAGGGACTTCCTCTTCTCCATTCTCCGAAACTGCATCTGTTTCACTTTTCTCTTCTTCTGTGAATTCGGAAACGTTAGCAATATCCTGGATTTTACCCATCCTTAAGGCGTTTTCAATTCGTTCTCCCACGACAACCAAATTTGAAAATTCGGAGGAGGCACATCCAATCATCATGTTCAGATAAGGATCTTTCAGAGTATTCATGAACATATCTACAAGCTCTCGTTCCAAGAGTGGAGGTTGGACTCTGGAAGCTAATTATCTCCATCTCTGTGCATACTCTTTAAAAGACTCATCAACCTTCTGAGTTAAACTTTGGAGTTGTAGTCTAGTAGGAGCCATGTCACTGTTGTACTTGTACTGCTTGAGAAAAGCCTCTGCTAATTCATCCCATGTGCGGACATGGGTTCGTTCAAGTCGCGTATACCATTCAAGGGATGCCCCACTTAGGATATCCTGAAAGAAGTGCATTAGAAGCTTATCATTTTCTGCATACGGAGCCATCTTGTTGCAAAATGCCTTGATGTGACTCATCGGACAAGTGGTACCCTTGTATTTCTCAAATCTGGGGACTTTGAACTTAGCGGGAATCTTGATATCGGGCACTAGGCACAAATTAATAGCATTTAAACCAGAGGAGCTTCGACCTTCTAAAGCATTCAACCTTTCCTCCAGGAGATGGAATTTTCTCTCACTTTCCTCGATCGGGAACTTGAAAGCTTCAAGTTCAGAATTGTTCTCATGATGTGAAGTCTCTTTGTTAGGAATTTCCACATGCACGGGGTTTGGTCCCCCATTAGCAACAGTGGTCGGAGTATCATTGATCAACTTTACAACACTTTGTCTGAGATCTTCTTGCCCCTGAACAACAACATTGAGAGTCTCCAAGAGTTGGGTCATCCTCTCACTCATAGCATCCATGTCCTTACGAAGTGCAGCCTGATTTTGTTCAAGACAGTCCATGATTCTCCTCTGATTAATCCTTGTATGATACAGATGTAGGGAAGTCAGCTTTGTTGATGAAGCAGAAATCTGTTTGAAAGGGACCCCAATAAGCTTCTGAGAGAACTATGGAATGCATGATGGTATGAATGCAATGTTTCATTTCCAAGGGATCCTAAAGTCCTTTCACACACTTTTTGTTTTGTTCTCTTTTTTTTTTTTTTTTGAAATCAAAGCATTTTTGTATAGAATATCTTTTCTCCTTTTCTTTTGCTTTTCTATTTCCTTTTTCTTTTTTTTTTCTTTTTTTTTTTGGAAATAGACTTTAGGATCCCCCACAAATGAAGTGGATAAAGCAATAATGTTATGCAATGCAAAGCATGGGATCAAGGTCCATATAATCTTAGTAGCATCTGTGCAATCTCTGGATAACTTGATGTAAGACCTCTGCATAGGTCAAATGTCACAGGACCAAAGGTTCGACGCCTTTTTGAATACCAGAATATCAAGCACCATGAGAACAGACCAAATAAAGGTCCGACCTCAAATATGAAGAGCCAAAGGTATGTAGGAGTCAAGGTTTCCAGTCCCACCCCAATCTCACGGGTATGTAGTCTAGACACAGACAAGTGGACCCTAATGGTCACTAGGGTCTACAGTTCCCATGGGGTACAAAGTGTTTGAGGCAACAAGCGTGCCAGACACAATGTTCCATGAAAGAACCTCGCCCAGTTGTGGTACCCCATGTCAAGCTCGATCGTAGCAAGAGCCACGGGAGTCAACATGAGCATCCACGCTAATCCTATGTGTCACTGGCCTGGGTAGTGGGCCTTCTACCTCACACAAACCCCCCACCTGCAAAACAAAGCAGAAAAATATGTGGCCCCCACGGGGACCCATAATATAGTCCAGATGCATGCGGAAAGTAAACATGATATGCAAACATATATACTTGATATGCAAACATATACACAAAATGTAAACACATAAACAAATAAATAAACACCCAATAAAAGAAACAAACAAAGGCTAGGATCGACTTGCTTAGGCAATCCCCAGCAGAGTCGCCAGCTGTCGCACGCTCGCGAAAAATGAACAGAGTCGCCACCAATATATTTATCCCATAAGGGAAAGGAATATCAGAAAACCTAATAAAGGAAGGAACAGGGTCTCGCGACCAGAGAATCAAGGTACGGGAGTCGGTTACGCAAGGGGAAGGTATTAGCACCCCTCGCGCCCATCGTACTCGATGGTATCCACCTATGTTTGTTTCTATCTAAAGGGTGTATACTATGTCTATGTCTAAATGTGAATGAATGCAAAAGAAATACGGGGAAAAGAAGGAATATTTACAAATGTGCTCGTTCAAACCCCGCGACTTGATGCCTACGTATCCCTTTCAGGAATCAGAGTGTCGTACTTTGGCTCAAGATTTTCTGTTTGTTTTGTGTTTTTTAGTTGGGCGGAGTTAACGTTCGCGCTCTCGCATAAGGGATCGACCTACGATGCTTACGAGCGGAAATGACATTGCCCTTAGGAAGAAGAAAAAAGAGATGATTGGTTTGTGTCTTTTAGCGTAGATGAGTGATGAACAGTTCCCAATACCGGGCCACTCACCACTTTCTCTACTTTGTTTTAATTTGAACCATTGTTAGGTGTTTTAAGTGTTTTTGGTTGTGTATTTTTTTAAGGGAAATTAATCTGCGAGTTGAATCACATAAAATGTATAATGATCGAGAAGCAGATTAGGGAATGAATCCCACTCACTTCTATCTCATTATGTAATGTTTGAGAAACAGATTAGGGAATGGATCCCACTCATTTCTCTCCCATTAATTAATGTTTGAGAAACAGATTAGGGAATGAATCCCACTCATTTCTCTCCCATTAAGTAGTGACCGAGAAACAGATTAGGGAATGAATCCCACTCGTTTCTATGCCACTAAGCGATTGAGAAACAGATTAGGGAATTAATCTCACTCATTTCTCTATCACTTTCTTAATGTGATTCGCGTCTTCCTTTTATTAAGTCTTTTAAAAGTCAAAAAAGAAAAAAGAATGAACAAGGGAGACTAACCTATTTCTCTAACCTAATAGTTGTTTATGTACAAAGGGAATCTAATGTTAACACGGGATAGATTCTAAAGGGAGTAATGAAAAGGTACTAACAAAAATAGGCCTAAAATAAGGCCAAGAATAAGGGCAATAAAATCACACAAGCATCGCACAAAAATGACCATAAAATAGTACAAAACGATTCAAGTATTAGTACAAAAATGAAACTAAAAAAACTACTATTCTTGATGTATCTTATGAAGGAGAAATCAATTAAAAGTCAAAATTAAACTAGCCTAAAACCTAATTAAGAAGCTAATATTTTTTTATTGTATTTTTATGAGGTTTTTATGTAAGAAAACCCTAAAAGAATATAGCAATTAAACTATAAAAAAGCAACTAAAATCTATTTAGAAACAATAATGAATTTTATTATGTTTTATCAACTAAAAATAATAGAAAATATCAATTAAAAAAAAGCTAGAGTCTAAAAGATTTTGATGGAGTCAGGGGGGGTTTATGCTGGGTTATGGAGTGTGGAGAGAAAGGGGCGCATGGCCCATAGTACTTGGCCCAGGGACCTGTTTTTGTTTATATTTTGTTTTTATGCCAAAGAAAAACTGGCGCAACATGGGCTACAGGGGGGGTGCATTCACCATTTCGTCTTAGACCAAAGGCTTGATCCATTATCATTCTCAACACACAAAGAAAAATGAAATTGGGCCGTGGGGGAAGTATGCATGAAATGCGTGGCCCAAGAATTATTCAGATTTCCATTATTGATTCAGTTTCTTAACAATTCTAATATTGGTTTTAAAAGAGAATAGAAAATGAAAACGAAATGAAACGAAACGGTGCGTTTACTCATGACTCTTCAGCTTCACAAACCAAACCTATCCTTATCTTATTCTCCATCTCACCTGGCCGGAGCGATTTCCGGCGAAAGCCTCCCCCCATCGCCGCCTTCGAAATCCCTCTAACCACTACGATCTAAACACAAATCCCACCTAAATTCACGCTCTAAACGCATATCCGATCTTAGATTCCGCAAAAGACTCCCAACATAACCGGATCGAACAATTCAAATAGAAACCCTAAGTTTTAGGATCCACTTATTCAAGCAAGATTTCTAACAATTGGAGCGATAGAACTTCTATTCGGAAGGAAACGCGTAGAAAAGGGTAAGGAAATGCTTCGGACGTACCTGATTAGGCGACTTGAACTTCCGGTGCGGTGGCGGAGATTCCCGACCACCGTGAAACTCAGGTAAATAAGTCTTTTCCTCTCTCTTTTCGTTTATTACTCTCTGCATTCCTCTTCTTCTACATCCTTCTTCTTCTTTCTTTGTGATTTTCACAATTCTCTGTGTTGGTGCATCGATATTGACGTAGAATAGAAATAGAGAGATAGGAGGACGTGAATTGAAGGAGGCTGAGCTCAATTGAATGGAGCTTCAAGTGTTGAAGCTCCTTCAATGGTGAATTGAGCGTGTGGTGGTGTTTGGGGAAGGATGAAGGTGACGGTGAAGGTTGAAGGAGAAGAAAGAGAAGTTGCAGAGAATTGTGAGAGAGAAGGAAGATGAAGAAAGAATGAATGTGAAGTGATGATTGTGGTGTGTGAATGGCGCGTGAGGAAGATTGTGATGAAGATGAATGAGAGAAGAATGTGAGAGTGTGATGAAGATGGGAGAGTGAGAGGAAGAGGATGAAGATTGAGAGAAAATTGAGAAGTGAAGGATGAAGGAGGATGGTAACAATGGCGTGAAGTTTGAATTGTGGAGGGAGAGGAGAATATATAGGTGAGAAGGTTGAAGAGATTCAGTTAGAGAGTGATGATTGAGGGCCATTGGATTAGAGAGAATCGGTTAGGAGATGGAGGGTAGAGATTGATTCGGTTAGCAAGTTAGTTATCTCTGTTTTTCAGTTATGAGTTTGTTGAAGTCAGTTATAGGTTAGTTGACGGTTATGTGTTAGAAGGACAATTGAAACTGTTGTGAGCTGGCATATTCAAAGGTGAGGATTGAGAGTTATGAGAAAATTCTGGTGGTAGCTATTATTCTGTTAAAGTTAGCAGTGTATTTGCAACTGTTAATCAATTTTGGTGAACTTTGTGTTAGTAATCCTTCTGAATCAGTATTGTGTTAGTGAGGCAAGTTTGGTACATGGCTTAATGCTGTTGTGAGGCTGATGTCGCGTTATTCTTTGTAGGTGCAGGCTTGAGTTTTTGGTTTGAGGTTTATGGATTGAATTCTTTTTTCTGTACATGGATGTGTAGGGTTTCTAGAATTCGAACACAGTAGTTTAAGAACTGACCTTTTCTTTTGTGGATGAATTGGTGGCTTTGCTGATTGATGTAGTAGTTGAAATAGTACAACGACTTTAAATGAGTTTTGTCAATGTGTTATGTATGCTGATGTGTACAGGGCTGTTTCGATATGAATGTGAATAACTGAATGTTGTACTTTCTTGGACTTTGGCTTTTCTTTTGTGGAATCATGTTAGGATGATTGTTTTGGAATATGTATATGTGTATGCAGCTTGTATTGTGTGATGGTCAATTGACTTAGTTAAGGGCTGTTATATGAACATGTGTGGCAGTGTCTTAGTTTTGAAACGGTGTGAGTTTGGTTTTGAATTATGGATAATCAATGCGTGTTGTTTATTTTTGTACAGGGGTGCAGGTTCTGGATATGTATAAGCATGGTACTAAAAGTTAGTGAACAAAGTGATGGATGGGTGAAGACGAGGACGCTTGAGGTAAATCATGTCTAGCTGGTCTATATTTACTACTAAATGATGTGCTGTACTGTTTGACTGAATTGAACTGTCGCCTTGATATAGTAATACTGAGTCAACATGCCTGCTTCCAATTTGAACTGCTCGAATGAATTCTGCCTTGGATGTTAGGTTGCTAGCTGATTGTTGCTGGTTTCTTTCTGTTTATGCATTTTTTTAGGCTTGAGTTAATATGAATGTGTTGGTTGTGAACTTTGATGCAGGGCTGGTGGCTGTAAGGTGATATATGAATGGCAGCATGGTTTGGACATTTGATACATGAAGGCATGGCAAGGGTTTGAAATTGGCAAAGCTTGGCTTGATACTCATGGTTGTTCGTGGAGTTTGAAAATGGTGTCAACAGGAGCACATGGTGGGATAGATCTTGTATTTTCCATCTTAGGCTTTAGACATGTTTTGTAATATTTTTTATTTGTGACTTTACCATTGTGTAATGAAATGTTACTATGTAACTTGCTTGATGTAACTCTGAATGAAGTCGTATGAAGCTTGCCTTCTTGTTTTGTTCTTTTATAAATTGAATACCTTGAATCTTTGTAATACCAACGTTTTCATTGAAATGAAATTTGAAACTCTTTTTCCTTCCACCTTTGAATTTGACTTTGATTCCTCAAATATTTATAAATCCAATTATGCACTTTTCTTCTCTTGCAAACTCGAGTAGGCCACAACATGAAGTGAAAACCATCAAAGATTCAAGTGGACTCTAGTCAAAATTAATGGATCAACACAACTAATTTTGTAATACTCCTTCTACAACCTTTATTAAGAAATCCAAGCAAACAGTAGTTGAATCAAGATAACTTGTATCTCAAGCAAACACCACACAAAACTTAATGACATGTTCATCGCTACATGTTGAGAGATTGATTCAAATGCCTTGTTCCATGAGTAGCAAAAGAGGACTGAGCGTGAAATGTATGATCAAGTAATTAATAGCTCAAGTGTTGAGAAGCAGTCCATGATGATTATAAGACCAAACTAATTCACAGGGAAAAACTCCAGTTTTATAACTTCAATTGAAAAAACCCTTAGAAACCTCGGCTTCAACTAGGTGGATGTAGACACCTTGAAAATAAGAAGTCCCAAAGTACCAATGAAACCCTAACCCTTCAAGATCCTTGATCCCGTGCCAGATTTATTGATTAACGGTGCATGATCTACGTTAATGCCCTAATGGAAAGATGCTGATGAAATGCAAATCCTAAGCCAGTTAGAAAGGGAAAGGGTAGGACAAATTTGGGGTATGACAACAGGCAACAAGAGGGGTACCATAAAAGGTGCGTGGGTGCAACAATCACGTGATCAGATTCAAAACAATCATGTGATTATATTCAAAATAAATTATCTTGTAAAATTAATGATTCTAATTCAATTCGAGGTTACCACTCCCTAGGATTATTAACCACACAGTTAATATAATATAACAGTTTTAAGTGCCTTCAAGGCCACACAATACAACTAAGGAACAGTTACATAATAGCCATGGGACGGGGAAACAGGGCAATAATAAAAATTCAATAGAGCAGTAGGTCTAACATAAATAATAATTTAAAAGAAAGAAATTCAAATAAGTTAGGTTTTAGGGTTACCGACTAATCGAGCTTTGACCGGCTGGCTAACCCTGAAAATTGAAAAAGGAAAAATAAAGCAAAGGGTGAGTGCGTTACCAATTCGTTACCAATTCATTGACAGTTAAGGCTAACCCTAATTTGATAAACAGAGGCAAACTAAAATTTAAAATAAATATAGAATAGGACTTAGCTTTTGATCTTATATGGCACGTAGGCGGACGAACTCTGATGAAAACCCTGAAAACTGCATAAAGAAAAAGGGCAAAATTTTTAGTGTATGACTGATCGAATGATAAACCTCGTAAACCCTGATTCGGGCACAAGTTAACCATGGTTAATAAATTAAATAAAAACCAAATTAATTAATTATTGGTTTTCAACCTAATTAATTAAATCGGCGCAAATTAAATAATTAAACAATTAGATTAATTTATTTAATCATTTAAATCAAAATAGAAACTATTATTAACAATTAAAATAAATTAATTAAACAAAATAATGCTTTTATGAAGAAAAAAGGAAATTTTAAAAGATTTTAAAATAAATATTAATAAAAAAAAAAAGAAGGAATAAATAAAAAAAGAAATTATATAATAAATAAAAATTTTAAAGAAACTTAGCTGGAATCTGGTGCGGCGTGGCCAAGGAGGTTCATGGTGCTCCTTCAGTTCTGATGCGTTGGATCAACTGGGATGGAGATCCTATGGCCTATCGCTGAGGGTGCATTGTAGTCGTGCTTGAGAGAGGTGTATGCAACCTGTGACTTAAACATGGCAAAATATTTGAGAAAATATCATGCAGGAGGCAGGGCTCAAACCCGTGCCCCTGCGTATCAGAACCTTAACATGGGCATCGCTACCACTGGGCCACTTTGTACGCGCTGTTAATGGGATCCACAAGGCAAATTATGAAGAGAAGCAACTTCTCCAAGAGCCGCCGCTAGCCGCCGCTGCACACGCGGCCAGTCTTTCTTCTCCGACGGGATCACACTTTCAGACCTGCAAAAACGGTTAAAACGAAAACAAGAAGGACCCTTGTCCACTAATTCGGACCTCACGAATCCAATGGTGAGGTCCATTTAACCTGAAACTTGTTGTAACTATTAATATGAACATGTTAGCTTATGCCCTAGTAATGGTGGCCATGGTTCTGTACGTGAAAGCTTCGCTCTAATGCCTCAAACCTTCTCTAATGAAGGTCCTGAGATGATATAATCAATCGAAACTCATTAGCAATGCATAAATTGAAAGGTTTGAGATTGAGAATTTTACCAAAACCGGTGCAACTTCGTGGGGACGGTTCCAACGCGTTGCTAGCCTCAAGGATGATCGGAAACGACTCCTAGTGTCTTCAAGAGTGTGAATAAATGCTTAGAATGGAGTGAGAGAGGCTGTAGTGGAAAATCAACCTTGCCCTAGTTTTTTGAGATTTTTGGAAACTTTGAAGCCTCTACCTCTTAGCCAATTTTCGTCCTCTTGACTTCTGAACATGGTGAGAATATATATGAGAATTTTTTAGGTTAAGATTTGGGCTTGGACCTTGGTTTGTTTAGAAAGAAAATTTTGTGTGAAAATTAACTAAATCTTTCTATTTTTTGCCCTAATGTGTATCTCTCTCTTTCCAATCCCTTAAATCACGAAATTTGGTCAATATCATGATGTTTGGATGATTGGATTTGATTGGGGAACAAATCTTTTGATTAAAATTAATTTTCTATATTTTATAATGTTTTATTATCACTTAAATGAATTAAAAATCAAATAAATAACAATAAATATTATAAAAATAAAATAATTAATTAAAATGTATTTTAAATGCTCATGGTCTTGTTTAGAATCCAAAAGTTAGGCCCAAAGATTCCAAACATCAAAATTCTCCATTTTGTATTAAGTGCATTTCCTCAAAATCGCCCAACTTGTGCAAGCCATAACTCTCTCAATACTTGTCATATGAAGATGTTCAAGGACGTTTTGGAAAGCCCAATATGTCCTTTACAAGTCACTTTGGAAGCTTTTTTGCATTTGAGGATTTTATCTTGATGATATAGCTCTTGACAAAAAACAGCTTTTTGCGAGCTTCTAGAAGGACCTGTAATGTTTTGACTTATATCTTTCAGGCGGAAGCATTTCTTGATCTTGGACCCAACATCAAATTTGTAGAGAATGAAATTTCCTTGAGAATAGGCTTTGGTTGGGGAATTTCTGATAAAGTATGAGAGAGATATGATTAGTCAAAGTCAGGTTGACTTTTAGTTCAAAAACCCTAAATTAGTAACTTTTTCGTTTTCTTGATTTCTGAACTTTCCTTGATGAATCATGATCAACCCTTGATCACTTGATGAATGATACTTCAAGGTGATAATGTTGACAAAAAATCAGGAACTTTGATTGTGATTTGACCATAGTTTGACTTTTAGGTCAACCAGTCAATTATAGATCGTTTGGACTGTAGACTGAGCAATCTTATGAGCCAAATCTTGAAACTTGATCTGAGGATTCTCTGAGGCGTATGAGAGACCATGGGATCCACTTGAATTTTCAGAACTTGATTTTACTTTGAGAAATACAAAAACCTGGTTTGAGGGTTGTTGTTTAGGAGAGAGAGTGCATGCTTCCTTCTTGTATATCTTCAAGCATTTGAAAGTCATATGGACTGAAACATGAGTAAATATGATGGGAAAATTTTGGGGTATAACAATGACCATCTTCTGATGTCTTGCGAGAGCATGTTCTGATGTTGCAATCTTGAACCTTCTGAGTCAGTGCTTCTTGCGCTGAATTGTGCATACTCTTTATATATTTCCTGAAATGGAAAATGTAAAGGATTAGAGTACCACATTGTCTTATACAAAATTCATATAGATTGTTATCATCAAAACAAGAATACTGATCAGAACAAATCTTGTTCTAACATATTATGCTTGGTAGCGGGCATCTACAAGATCATCTCCAAATTATTAGCTTTGAGATTAAGGAAAGTGGTTGGCAGTTTAGTCTCCAAAAACCAAACTTCTTTCATAGTAGGAAGAAACATCTTAGATGGGGCTTTAGTAGCCAATGATGTTTTAGACATGTACGAGAGAGAGAAAAGAAGTTACTTAGTGGTGAAGGTTGAATACGAGAAGGCCCACGATAGTTTGAATTGGAATTATCTAAGGTTTATTCTCAAAAGAATGGGATCTGGTTTTTTAGTGGATTCAGTGGATGGAGGCGTGCATTTTCAGTAGTTCTGTGTCTGTAATTGTTAATGGTAGCGCTATGAGGGATTTTCTCATGGGGAGGGTTTAAGGCAAGGGGATTCAGTGTCTCCTTTTTTGTTCATTTTAGTCATGGACGGTCTCACTAAGATGATGAAAAATGAGGTGGAGGTGGAGGTGGGGGAATTCAAAGGTTTCTTTGTTACTAAAGAAGTGTCTTTGGATATTATTCAGTTTGCAGATGATACCTTGATTCTCGGATATGTCAGTTGAAAAAATTTAAATCTGTCATAAGAGGGTTTGAACTGGTGACAAGTGGAACACCCCAAATCTACCCCGAAAATATACAGGAAAATCAGAGTGCAAAATCTCAAAACATACATCACATTTGAGGCGTCACAATTACATCGTAAAACAAATCATACGCATGCTCACACACATATATATATATATATATATATATATATATATATACATACATAGCAAGTAATACGGAGGGAACTCACATCTAATCAACATCAATGCTCAAATAGTCATATTATCGCAGCGGAACAACATCAACAACATAATCCAAGTCATACATGCCAAACATGGGCAACTAAAAATACAACATATCTCTATAGGACATAACAACATAATTTAATGAGAGATAACAATATCCAAATATAATAACAAAAATGACAAGACGGCAAGACATAGTCAAAACAAGCTAGACGTCCCCCGAGTGTTACGTATGAGAGCCTAGACAACGGATACGAGCTAAAAGGTAAACGGCTACTCCACGTCGTTACCCGCACGTTACCAACAAAGGGTAACATTCAAACAGAAGGAGTGAGATATCATTAAAACATCTTATAAAACGGTAACCATGTCAATAAATAAGTATGACACATATCCATTCACAATTATGAGTTCAATACATCCCAATAACATCTTATCATCACGTCGCGACAATATCTCATCATCACATCACAACAAACACACATTCAAAGCAACATCAAATGCAATTCAAATGTGACTCGACTTATGTAAATGCATGTGGTACCGTTCGGAGTAAAACTCACATCGTCTCAAAAGTTGCCATTGGGCACATCATCACTATTTTCCATTAAGGTCGTCGTGTTTAGCATAGTTTTCAGGCCGTCGTGTTTGCCATAAGTTTCAGGCATGCAATATGCAATGGATGCGACTCAAAGATGCAATCCACAAATACAACATAACAATACATCACAACGTCGTCTAAATAACCATCGAACATTTTCAATAAAATGTCGAACTTCAACAACAACAACAACAAAATCCCCATCATTCATAAGAATGCGTCACTTTACAATCACGTCGCTACGTGGCATCTTCATCATACAACAATACTTCATTTCACAACAACATTCACAACATAAAGCAATTCAATTTAAGGAAAGGATTCATAAATATTTCCAAGGATATTAAAAGCATACATAATGGAAAGATATTAATTAGAGCTTCATGGCAGTTCAAACGACATTTAAAAACAAGTTACGATTCAAAAGATACATCATGTCAAAGTTTGAACAAGTTTTGCACAGCAAGGTCCGCTTAGCGACCCTCAAGCGCGCTTATGGAATTAAAATTTCAATAACCCCGCTTCAAGAGGCGTGTGGCAAAAAAAATTTACGAAATAGGCTCCGCTTAGCAGACTGGATCTGCTCAGCGAGCCTATTTATTTTTCCACATGAAACAACATCCGCTTAGCGAACCCACGTCCGCTTAGCGGTAGCACGATTTTGCAAAAAAAATGATAGCACTAACAGACCTGCGTAATCACCCTTTCCCCACCCAATACTCATTCTAAACAGCAATTAAACATGTATAAACACAAAACCTACCATCATCTATCATCAAACATCAATCAAAACACATTTCTAATCACAATTTCATGCATTTTGTTCACAAACCCTAACATTTCTACACAAAGATAATCCATGGTTCAATCATACAATCCAACCCACCCTAAACGTAATCATACATCCGTTTAGCATGAAAGAACCCCACCCTTACCTTAGGTTTTGGATTGAAGCCAACTCTATCTCAACCTTGAGATTCTCCTCTTCTCTTCTTTCACCAAAATCCCCAAAAATGAGCTCTAATTCTATTCTTCTCTAAAACTCCTGTTTTTGTGAAACTCTTACTAATTCCCAATTTCTAGTGGGCTCTAATTAACACCCTTCACTTACTAATACCAACCTAGGCCCAAAAACTCACCTAACTCAGTAACTTATGCTATTTACTATTAAAACTCAATAAATAACAAAAATATCACATAAGCACTTAATTAACACATAATAATTAAATAAATCACATAACACAGAATTAAACAAAATACGAAAATAAAACGGGTGTTACAACAAGTCTAAAAGTCAATTTTAGAAAAAGTCAGATATTTGGTATTCTTATCAAGGGTTGCATGTTGAATGCGACTTCATCTTTTTTGTCTTGCAGAACAGGCTCCTTGCCTTTCAAGTTTTTTGGTGTGAAGGTGGGAGATATTCCGAGGAAAGCCAATATATGGAATGATATCATTGATAACCTGGAGAGAAGGTTATCTAATTGAAAAAGTAGACACCTTTCTTTGGGTGGCAGAGGGATGATGATTAAATCGGTTCTCAATTCAATCCCTTTGTATTTTACGTCATTTTACAAAGCCCCTTGCATAGTTATTAATGTGATCAAGAGCATCCAAGCTATATTTATTTGGGAAGGTTCGGATTCAAGGAAGATAGTGCATTGAGTAAGTTGGGATAAGGTATGTGTGGCGAAAGATAAGGGGTGTCTTGGCATTAAGAACTTAAAAACTTTCAATAAAGCTCTTCTCTTCAAATGGAAGTGGAGAATTTTGAAGGAGAAAGATGCTTTGGGGTACGACATTCTCAAAAATAGATACAAAATTCCTGAAAAACTCATGCTTATGAATGACAAAATATTGGTTAGAAAAGTGATCCAATTTGGTGGAGGGGCTTGGTTACTTTGGATGTCAAAGAATTTTTGGATAAAAATATTTTTCATGATAACTTGAGCAACAAATTGGGAGATGGTAGGAGCATTGCGTTTGGCATAATAAATGGATGGAAAATCAAACTTTAAAAGAGGCTTATCCTGAGATTTTACTTTTTATAGAGCAACCTCTCATCAGTGTGACCGAAGGTGGAAAGTGGTTGGGCCAGATTTGGGAATGGACATGGAAGCTTGGTTTAAAAGATTGTGGGAACGAAGTGATTATCATGTCGGACAAAATTTATGTTTTGTTGCAGGTTTATGAGCTCTTTCGGTTAAGGATAATTTTGATTGGGATGTTGACGATTCAAAGATTTTTTCGGTTAACTCTTTTTACATGGTATAGTGTAGCGGTGAAATTGGTGAGACTAAAGTCATGGGAAGACTTAACTCATTTTAAACAGAGTCGCCACCGCGCTTTATTGTTTCCAAAAAGGAATGGGTGAAAGAGCGAATAAAACCCACAAGAGTTTTTAAAATCAAAACTAATAAACTTATCAGAGATCTAGCTACGTAGGGTTTGTTATACAAGGGGAAGGTTTTAAGCACCCCTCATATCCATGGTACTCCATGGGAACCTCTTTGTTTTTGTGTTATTATCTTTTGTTTGTAAATACCCTTTTTTGTGAAAAACCTATGTGAAAAAATTGTTTGAAATAGAGGGTGGGGATGGAAGAGAAGTTTTTGAAAGTGAGCTCGATAAGATATAGCATCTTAGGCCTACATACCCCTTAAGTGCAATAGGGAAGTCAGAGCTTCTGTAGTTCCTTTTTTTTTAAAAAGGAAAAAAAAGAGCCAAAGTGGCCACAATCTTTTTGGGTTTGAGCTTTAAAATACTCACAAGTTTTTAAAAGTGGGTTAAGCTATAAAATACTTAACAAGTTTAAAAGGGGATTAGGCTTTAAAATACCTAATAACTTTAAAAGGTTAAGCTTTAAAATACTTAACAATTTTGGAAAAGGAATTAGGCTTTAAAATACCTAATAAGTTTTAGAAGGTTAAGCTTTAAAATACTTAACAAATTTTAAAACAAATCAAAGAAGGACCAGGCTTTAAAATACAAGGTCAATGGGTTAAGAGAAGTTTCACCGGGAATAGTTCATCTCTTAAAACCAAGGTTTAAAAACAAGATCAATGGATCAAGAATAGTTTCATCGGGAATAATTCTATTCTTAATACCAAGGTTTCAAAACAAAAGGGTTTAAGCTTTAACAATACTAAACCATAAACAAGTGAAAAGCTTTAAAATACTTAACACAAACATAAAAGATATTGGAAAAGAAATTAAGTACCTTGACAATTTAGTCAATATCATTCCCATCCTTTGGATAAAACATCAAGCTTAAACAATTAACAATAAATACCTCATGTATGTACAAGAACAAACAAGTGAGTATTAACAAACAAGAGATGAATGTATCTAAACCCTTGGATACAAATCATGTATGAATGATGAATGATTAATGTGATGATTAAACATTGGGTTAGATAAACAAAATATAACAATAAGTACAAATCACATGGATATAAAATCAACAAGTATATGTACAAGACAAGGTTTTACGTTTAAGTACAAAGCATGGATTAGAAAATCAACAATTATGTACTAAAATAAAGATTAATAATTAAGTACAAGACATGGATTGAAATCAACAATTGTGTACAAATATAAACATGGATAAACAAAGATCAACATGTTGCAAATTTTTTGGTTAGGGTCTTAAGCCTAAGGGATTTTCAAATTAGTGTTTTAGAAATTAGGGTTTTGAAACATACACCTAAACATATTTAATTTTAATTGTTAAATACCAATTTCTTTAAGAGAAATGGTCTAAGGGTACATATATAAGTTAAAGACACTTTATCCTAACCCTAAACAAGTATTAACAAATATTCATAAAGTTTTATAAAAGAAACAATCAAAATAAAATAATTTTTAGTTGATTTTTTAAACATAAAAGAACATGTTTTTTGATTAATTTTTTTAATAATGATAAATAAAATATTTTTGGGATTTTTTAACATGGTATTAAAATACATGAAATAAATAAATCACACAAAAAGGAAGGGGTTAAAAATATTAATTTTACTATTTTTTTATGAATTTTTGAAGTTTAATAAAAAACTAAAAAACTAGTAAAAAAGAAGGATTTGGCCTTAAGAGGGTTTGAACCCACGCCCTCATGTTTGAGGCACAAAACTTAGCCACTAGGTCAGGTGCGTGTACATGTCATTGGGCCCATTCTATTTCAATACATGTTAAAACAAGTTGCAAAATGTTGAAAATAAAAAAGGAACAAAAGGTCTGGGGCGAGGGGGGGTTCGAACCCCAGACCCTGTGGACGCGCACACAAACACACAAGCCTTGCCATTTGAACTAAACGATGTATTCGTTTATAAAACACATGCCATTCAATATAATATAAAGTGCGCGCTAAAATTCAAATTTCCAAACACACAACAACTTCATCTTCTTCGTTGAGACCAAACAACAACATTCATGGCGAAGTTTGAATTTCTTCAAAACTCAACCATTTTTAGAAAAGTAAAATGCTAAAATGCTTAGAATTTTATCATGAGTTCAACCATGGTATTAACAACAATTAAAACACGTTCTAAATCATGAATTTCATAGAAAACCAGATGAACCCTAAAATTTAAATTTCAAATTAAATTCTGTAAACACATAATCAAGCCCCAAAACCTAAGGGCTTTTAATCCCTACATGATTTCAAGTAGATTGGTAAAAAGAACTAATTAAAATGATGGAAAAAGGTGTAAGCCCAAAATTCAGTTTATTACCTCGGAAAATGGAGGTCTTGAACTAGGTTAGAGAAGCTACAGAGATGGTGCAATGGTCTGGAAAGCTTCACTACCTATCACTGAAACTATCTGGGTGCTTAGAATTCTTTGAAAGCCCCTGTAACTTAGAACACGATTTCACCTTGAACCTGAAAAAGTTATGGTCAGTACACTATGAAAATGGTGTTACATATCAAGAACAGGTGTTGGGATAGCTACTATATGAAGTTTAGAAGCTATCTAAACCATAAAGCCTCAAAACGCACAAGTAGAATCGATTTTTGCAAGTTTGAGTTCAAAGGTTCTTTAATGGAGTTTTGAAATGGTGATTTCTAGTTCAAGGCCTTTGGTAGGTGTTTGGATGTTATGGATAGTTTCTATATGTGATATAGAAGCTATGTGAAAGGTTATTTGAGTGGCTAAGTGTTTGGTTTGAGTTATGGCTAGTAATGAGCTTAAAAGCTTTGAAAATGGAGTGAAAATGGAGTTTTTTGGTTTGGTAGTGTTTCAGAGGATAAGGAAGGTATAGACACCTTCTAATTGATGTTTAGAAGTTGTCTACACCATTGGTTGACACCCAGGATCTTTGGAACTCAGAATCACTATAAAAGTCCAAAGATGGAGAGATGGAGAATTTCAAGTAAGGTATGACTTGGAGAATTCTGGTGTAATTGATGCAATTAGTGCCCTCTATTTATAGGCAAGAATTAGGGTTTGTGGATGGAAAAAGCTCAGATTTTTAAGTTCACATGTGACTTGTGTACCATCTTCACTACTAGAAAATTCGCTTTTAGTGACCGATTTAGTGACCGAAAATTTTCGGTCACTATAGTGACCGAATTAGCCACCAAAATTTGACATTGATGAGCAAAATTTAAGAGGTCACTAAATCGGTCACTAAAATAAATTAGCCACCGATTTAGAGACTAAAATTTTGTGACCAAAATTTTGGTCACTTTAGTGACTGAATTAGCCACCAAAATTTGATATTCATGAGCCAATTTTAAGAGGTCACTAAATCGGTCACAAAAAATATTTGTATATTCTGCTGGGGACATGTAATGAACAGTGCATGACACTTGGAAAACGAGTTGTAACAGACTTAGGTAAACTCAAGGTGTTTAGCTTCACTCTTGGTCTGGTTGGTTTGATTGCATCCAAGACATATGTTTAGCTTCTTTTATCTTCCACTGCCTTGAAAGAAGGGTTATAGAAGGAAAAAGTATTTTATCTCTTATTTAGTTATCAACAGTGTGGAACTTATGGATCATCAGGAATGAAATTATGTTTAATGAAGAAGTGTTTAATTTTAAGGATTACATCTTGTCTATTAAGTTCATGTCTTGGAAATGGTCTATTTTAGATAACAAAAGTTATTCCAATTGTAATTTTTTTACTGATTTAACTTTTCCCTTGAGGTTTATTGTGTAAGAGTTTGAATACTCCTTGTACTCTATCATATTGAAAGTTTATTACTTATAAAAAAAATATTTAGAAAGTTACTTGGATTGTAGTTTTTGCTTGATATCAAATACACAAGTTACTTTGTAAGTCTCATAGAAATTGCCAATTTGTTGTAGCTTAATTTTATATTATTTATAAAGGAATATCCATCAATAATTATTAACAAATAAAGTGTTTAATGTAGGGTTATGAAAAATAAAAAAATATAGTTTCCATGGGTTTATTTTTAATCCAATATTTTTTAGATGGAAAATAATGTAATTCAATTCTCAAAGTTCATATATTTTTATATTAATTAAAAGTGTCAAAACGCATTTGAAAAATCAGAAAAATCAGCTTGGTCAAGTTAAGTATTTCAGTCTCAATGTTTTGTATTTGTTTCTTTTATTTTGAGTTAGTATCCCTTATGTGCTGTTTAATGCAAAATTGCTTATAAAAGAATTA
The DNA here is from genome assembly GCF_029867415.1 of Vicia villosa. Taxonomy (NCBI): domain Eukaryota; kingdom Viridiplantae; phylum Streptophyta; class Magnoliopsida; order Fabales; family Fabaceae; genus Vicia; species Vicia villosa. The sequence continues at coordinate 42,101,527 of NC_081183.1, read as the reverse complement.
AATGTTAACAAAAATTTGAAAACTACACAATTACAATGAAGTTCTGTCCTTACTAACTATAACTCATTCCACAAAACAATACTTACTAATTACAACAAAATCTACCCAAAAATAAATGATAAATAAAGTTAAATAATAGAATATATAATTTTTACTCTCTCCGTTTTTTATTATAAGTCGTTTTGGAAAAAAATTGTATTTAAATATAAGTCGCTTTACAATTCTAATGAATAATTAATGCTACTTTTCCTATTATATCCTTAAATATTTATTATTCTCTCTCCTTTCAATTATATAAATTTATCTTCCATATGTCATTAATGAAGGATAATTTGGTAAAAACCTTCACAATTTCTCATTTTCATACAACAATTATTATTTTTCTTAAACTGTGTGAAAAGTTTATAACTACTTATAATAAAAAACGGAGGAAGTATTACAGTTAGTTACCGCGCATTCCTAACTATTATTTTTCATTATTCAAAATTTCCCTATTTATCGGAAGAGAAATAAAATAATGAAATTAAGTAAGAATAAAAACAGCAAAATATTCATTTCGGTTCTTTAACCATATTCTTAGATTTAAATTGGTCATTTATTTTTTTTATCACCTTAGTCCCTTAACCTCTTAAAATGTTTCATTCTTGTCATATTTGTCAAATTAGAGACGGATTTATCGATTGCTTTTAAAGTTTTTTCGTCGTTAATTAGATAAAAAAGATTAAAATGAAATATTTTAAAAGTTAAGAGATCAAGGTGATAGAAAAAAAAAATTAAGGGACCAATCTAAACTCAAGAGTATAATTAAGAGACCAAAAATAAATATTTTGCCAATAAAAACTCAAATAACCATTATGATTTTTAAGTCATACTCCCTCCGTTTTTTATTATAAGTCGTTTTGGAAAAATATTTTGTATTTTAATATAAGTCGTTTTACAATTCCAATGAATAATTAATGCTATTTTTCCTATTATATCCTTAAATATTTATTAATTTCTTATTTCAATTATATAAATTTATCTTCTACATGTTATTAATGAAGGATAATTTTGTAAAAAACTTCATAATTTCTTATTTTCATACAACAATTATTATTTTTCTTAATCTGTGTGAAAAGTCTAAAACGACTTATAATAAAAAACGGAGGGAGTATATGGTTAAGTGATCCATTAAGTGAGTTTAAAAGACAACTTCAACCCATTAATACAACTAAAAGACATATTTGATTTTTATTTTAATTTTTTGAATGGTCTTTGGCAACTTTAATATTGCTAAACACTATTTTATTTCAGCATAATATAAATTTGATGAATGGGAGTTTTCACATTCTAAAGTGATCAAACAATTTGGTATTTTTGCCTGTCAACAAGAAAAAAATATGTCTAAAGTTCTTAGTTTTGTTTATATTATAATTAATTTTCTTTTCTTAACCATAGAAGGTTCAACTTACGTTGGTAAGTTCACTTTGTCAATTTTTAATCTTCAATTTTTCTTCTTTATCATATACACATTTTTTTTATTCCCAATTATTAATATTCATTTTTTTCATTGACATCTTAGGATTAGATTTGTGCAGTTCTGATAAAGATTGTTCTGCTACTAAGTGTGTGTTTGCTGAAGTTGCAAAATGTATAAAGCACATTTGTAAATGTGGAAAATATTAATGGTACCTCTAACATGTAGCTTTTAAAAAATAGGGTTAAATAAGTTTTTGGTCCCTATAAATATTGCAGTTTTCAATTTTAGTCCCTCCCTACTTTTAGGCAACGGATTTTACGAAAAAACCGTTGGCAAAACCAGCTAAAACCGTTGCCAAAACTCAGGAGCGACTAAAAATGAAATTGCAATATTTATAGGGACCAAAAACTTATTTAACCCTAAAAAATAATATTCCCTCCGTCTCACAATAGGTGTCTTCGTTAAAATTTTCACACTTTTTATGAAAATGATTAATTATGTTAATTTCAATGATAAAATGAGTCTCATTTATTAAAATAACTTTATTAATAATAGATAGTGGAGTACTTAAATGAATTAAATTACAATAAATAAGAGTAAGTTAGTGGAAATAAATAATAAATATCACATTGGTATTCTAAATGGACAAATAATTTTAGACAAATAAAAATAAGAAAGAAGACACCTATTGTAAGATGGAGGGAGTAAATAAATGTTGTTGCTTTTATCTTTTCTCTCACACTTCAATCGTGTTTGTTGTCCCTTTAAATTTATATTTTTCTTTTGAATTCTTTGCTTCTTCCTATAGTATATTTTGTGTAACTTACAACGTTCTCTCTTAAATCACGATTATTTTACAAAATAGTTATGAAGGATTTCTTCGTCAAGTAACCTTCTTTATTATTGTCAATACAAAATGGCCTTGACAAAATCACAAGAAGGCTTATTGCATGAAAAAATATCTCATATCACAACTCAATATGCCATATTTTTCTAAAAAGCATAAACAATCCCACAACCCTATTTTATTTATGATAAGGAAATATATTGTTTGAAATTATGGTTGTCGAATGCTAAGGTGTCACACACAATGTTGCAATAATGTGTATGACATGATTAGTACGTAATCTATAAAAATAATAATAATTAAAAATGACACAAGAAATTGTTAATCCAGTTCGATGTAAAGTCACCTATGTTTTAATATCAAAAAAAAAAGTCACCTATGTTTAGAGAGCATTAACCAAAAAAAGGAAATTCAATCTTACTAGTCAAAAGTGCAAATCTTTCTTAATTAAACCACCTTATTTCAATGCACATTTTTCTAATACTACCCATTAATTTCTATTCACGACTCTCCTTGAATATGAGACCCCTCTCAATTTCTCTCAAACACTCTCCCTAGTGTTTGGACAGTTACATTAGCTTATGAATAATGAAACAAGTTTCAACTCAAAATAATATATTCCTTAATATAGGAATATGACTTATGAATAGAGTATAACAATACAAAACTACAACAAAACAAAATACTCAACATAACTAAACACGCCTTGCTTGATTCATAAGATTTAAGTCTTTTACAATGAAGAGTTCCTCTTTGATAGTAATTGAGTTCAGCTGCAAAGCCTATTAGGGTTTGTACTTTTAAACGGAGTTGAATAAATCCCACAAGCGCATGAAATTAAGGAAATTAAGGATTGGATTTTGACTTGGATTGGATTTTTTCCATGATTTTACTAAATCTTTATTAAAACCTACAAAAATATAAACACATTAAGTTTTAAAGTACTTTAAAATAAAAGAAATTGCTATTAAAAACATGCTAAGATGGATTGTCATTACAACCTGAAACTTGTGCATTTTCTTGTCCTTAAGAAAAAAGTATGAAAATTAAGATTTTTATGAAAACATGAGAATTTGATTATTTCAATGATTATTTCTTAGTTGACGCTCCTTAGCAGAATAATTTCATTCTCTTTCTTAAGTTCTATTTTTATTCTCATACCTCGAGATGAATAATTCAAAACACTTCAATCATGATCATCTCTCTACAAAATTTTCTATCTTTTCACCATTTCACCCGAATGACGAGTTTACGATAAACATGAATTCTTTATAATTACTATATCAAACATTTGTTAATACACTATCTCAGGGGCGACGACAGCGCCCAGCGACCTAGGGCAGCTGCTCGGGCTCTTCCTTATCTCACTCAAGAAATCGAAATATCAGAGGTTGTAGTCAATCGCAAATCCTCTCTCACTCAGGAACGTGAGTCGTCGCGAATTCCCTTCTTCTTTTTCTTTCACTTTTAAGTTTGATTTTCGATGCGGAATCATTGTTGGGATGTTATTCATTGTTGTTGTAGGCTGTGGTTTATGAACGGTGAATAATTGTTGCTAAATTCATCGTTTCGTGCTATGCACACCAAGTGTTCGGTGAAATGCCTGAACATGTTCTTTTTGTTTTTCTGCCTTGAAATCTGTTGGTTACAGGTCCAAGTTGTTGTTATCGTGTTTACACAACATTGTTTATAGATTTATATATTCAAGAAGCATCAAAGAATTATGTTCATGATGTTTTTTAGTGTCATTGCAATTGTTGGCAGTTCTTAGTTCCTTGCTGTAAATATATATTCTTTTTTATGATTTTATGAGACTACTCTTTCAGCCTACTCTTGCAGCCTATGAATTCAAAGGCTTTGAAAGGTCAGAAAACCATAAGAACTTTAGTTCAAGGTTTGTTTCTTGGAGGTGCTGATGCAATTGTGACATTATTAGGGAAGGAGTTTTGTTGGGGCTGAAGAAGGAAAATTGTTCTGAAATAAGTTGGATTTGTTCTGTGTTTAATTGGGCTAATTACAATATGGTTCTTCTTTAAATGCACTTCTTAACAGAAGCCATTACAAAGTGTCAACAAAAGGAAATCTGATTATGTAAAGTCATCAATTCCTAAAGATGGGTGGAAATGGATAATGCATAAGATAATTGAGCTTGATTTCAATCCTTATGGAGGAAAAATAAACGAGGTAACAGAAGCTAGTTTAGAAAAGAATTTTATAAGTTAGATTAGAATGATGTATAGTTACATGACACCATTTATGTCAAAGAGTCCACAAAGTGCTTATTTAAATTATAGAGACCTTGATATTGGTATCAATAATCATGGTAAGGATGAATATAGTAAAGGAGTGGTTTATGGAAAGAAGTACTTTGGTGAAAATTTTGAAAGGTTGGTTAAGATTAAGAGTGATGTTGATCCTGAGAACTTTTTCTTGAATGAACAAAGCATCCCAACCTTTCCAAACAAGGCATAGGAAACATAGCCGACACACAAACAATTGAATAGATCATTTGATTAATTTTTATTACCTCTTCTGACCCAATGTGTATTCATGGAATTGTTTATTTTCATATTCAATGTTTAAAATATGAGTAACCACTAATTTTATATTTTTATTTTGTTAGTATGTCAATTTATGTACCTACTCAACAACACTAATTATTTGATCTTATCATAACTCCACAATTAGATGCACTTAGATGAGAATAGTACTAGAATTAGTTACCTTTTAGAAGTCATATTTTGCAGCTCTTCTACTATTCTATGGAGGTTATGGAAAGGATTTGAGAGATCATTACACTGATCAATAGAAATCAAACAAAAAGAATATTTACACTAAAATTTGAAGGGTTTAAGTATATGGATCATATCCATTAGATGTCTCTCAAAATTCACTTCCATTACAACTAGAAAAATGAAGGGAATTTCTTAGTACAATTGTTGGTAATTGCAACTATTTTTTGCCCAGGCTTTATAATTTTTCTGGCTTCGCCACTGCACTATCTTTTGAGGTCTTAAGGGTTGTAACACAACTTTAATTAGGTTTGGATAAATTTGGAAAAAGTGGATTAACTCAGAGTTATGCATTAAATTCCTTCATTTATCCATTTTTAAGAGGTTTTTGTTTATTTTTCCATAATCAACACATTTAGGGGTAGGTCCTAAGCTATTTTAAAGTTTATCTAATATTTTTGGTACCCGTTCTTTTTTTAATATTTTTTTTTAATTCTCTTTGTTTTTTTCTTCTTTCTTGTTTTTTTCTTCCGAAGGGTACCTATTTTTCCGATATTTTTTCATAGTCTCTTTTATGAAGTTTAATCTTAAGACCACCACCCAAAACTTTAAATGTTGTTATTTCAGAGAAACCCGAACCTAATTGTATGCTATACTAAATGTTTTTCTTTCTTATATATAACTTCAAACGGATAAATTATTTACAAGTCAGTTCAGATAGGAAACTATTTTATTCGATTTAAAACAAAGAAAAGACTGGGCTCTAGGGGGTAGCAAATGATATAAAATTACATCATAATATAAGGTACTTCTATGAGGCTCTAAGTATGAAAAAATGTTCTTAGTGTGAGAATATGTGACAATTATATCACATGGAGGAGTCATCTATTTTATTTGATAAATAGTTGCGAAGAACGGTTGAAGACATAGTGATTGATGGAGGTCATTTCTTCTTAGACCTTTAATGGATGGTGGCTTCTTTATCTATTAGAGTTAGAGAATTATGTTTATACTTAGCAATAAAGGCTAACTCGTATAATTTTGTGGCTTTATAGGTCAATACCTAGCTATTTCAAGACCATATATTGTGAGATGGTGTGATTTTTGATATGTACTATAATTTTGACAAAGTTTTGGATAGTCTTACTAGTACGTTTCAAATTTTTCCTTTAGCAGCTTTATTAGTAAGGACACCGTCCCCTTAAAGGCCAATAAATTTTGGCACACGTTTTATTTTTAGTAAACGTGTTATGGACTTGAAAGTAAAGTTTGACATACACCTATATAAAATGAAGTTTCTATAAAAAATAGTGTTACTTATATGAACATTTTTAATATGATTGATTTTTCCATTTGTTTAGCAGTCCAACTTATTGTCTCTTTGTCTTTCATTTATGTGTAATCTTTATTTGATCATGTTTGAGCCTCCACGAACACTCATGATTAACTGAGTTTGTATGAAGAGGTATGTCATTTATGAATTAAGGAGGAATTTCTGCGCAAATTAAGAATTTGAAGATATGGTGGTTATGGTTGCAGTTACAGATAAAAATGTTGAATCCAAGATCTGGTTCCTCGACTCTTGCTGCTCTAACCATATGAGTGTTCGAAAGGTGTGGTTGGAAAATTTCGACGAGTCGAAGAAGAGCAAGGATAAACTTGCAGATAATAGCTTATTGCAAGCAAAAGGTACTGGCAATATTTTTATTCAAAGGAGCAATGGAGAAAAATATATCATCAATGATGTACTTTATGTACCTGGATGAAGTGCAATCTGCTAAGTGTTGGACAACTGATCGAAAAAGGTTTCTCAATGGTTATGAAAGATAGAGCATTCGAACTCTTTAACACTCAGAATAATTTGATCTTGAAATCTCCTCTATCAAAGAATAAGACATTTAAGACCATGATCAGTTTGAATGAGGTATAATGTCTTAAAATAGTTGTTGACCACAAGAGTATTTGGTTGTGGCATTTAAGGTTTGGCCATCTGAATTTTAGGTCACTCAATCAACTGATCACTCAAGATATGGTAATAGGTATACAAAGTCTTGCGATGCCTGACAAACTCTGCGAAGTTTTCCTATTAGGGAAGTTATCCAGAAAGTCTTTCATTTAGACTATACCAATAAGATCCTCCTGTATACCAGAAGTTGTACATTAAGATGTATGCGGACCTTTTAAGGAACATACCATTGGTGGAAATAAGTATTTCATCTCTTTTGTCGATGAGTATAGTCAAAACCTCGAGATCTACGTGATCAAGTGAAAGGATAAAGTATTTGAAATTTTAAGAGATTCCAGACACTTGTCGAAAACTAGAGTGAGAAGAAGATCAAGGTTCTGCGAATAAATAGAGGTGGCGTATACACATCCAAGATGTTTGAGGAGTTTTGTTCAAAACACGGTGTCGATCATGAGGTAACTTCTCCTTATATGCCTCAACATAATGGAATAGAAGAAAGAAGAAACATGACCATATTGGATAGGGCGAGATGCATGCTGAAGCAGAATAATCTGCAAAAATCCTTATGGGGTGAAGCAGTCACCATTGTTGTTTATTTTCTCAATATGTGTCCTATCAAGAAGTTGAAGAAAAATGTTCCAGAATAAGTATGGAATGGAAAACCACCATCGGTGAGTCATCTAAAGTTGTTTGGCTCTATTTGTTACAAGCATGTTCCTAATGGAAGAAGAAGGAAGTTTGATGACAAGAGTGAACCGATGATTCTAGTATGATATCACAAAACTATACAGGTTGTTCAATCCAATTAGTGAGAAGATTGGGATGAGTCTAGATATTGTGATTGATGAAAATTATTCCTAAGATTGGAATTCTGGTGATGCAGTTAACAAGCCATTAATGAGCTATGGCTTCGACGAAGAAAATGAATAAGTCGAAGACAAATCAATTGCTGATATTCGAGTCAAAGTCGAATTCAAAACACTCGCTAACATTCCTGACACAATCGACGTCGAAGATGGTGTGGCTAGTACAAGCCAAAGACCTCAAAAAACTAGAGTTCGTCCAACAAGACTTCAAGACTATGAAGTGACTGGTGATGATGAAGTAACACCAGATGGAGAATTATTTCAATTTTCTTTACTTGCAGGTGTTAAACCAATCAACTATAGTGAGTCTTTAAAGAATAAACAGTGGAATTCAAATATGGTCGAAGATTTACAGGAAATCGAAAGAAATAACACATGGGAGTTAATGGATATGTCAAGATACACAAAAGCTATAGAAGTGAAGTGGTTGTTTAAGGTAGAACACAATGCTGATGGGTCGATAGCGAGACATTAAACGAGATTGTTAGATCGACGATTTCTTCAAAGAGCAGGACTCGACTATTCTGAAGTATATGCTCCACTATTAATATTGAAGACTGGTCAAGTAGTGGTAGCCTTGGCATGCAAGCATGGTTGGCCGACATTTCACTTAGATGTGAAATAAGTATTTTTAATGGTACTTAAGAGGAAGAGGTGTGTGTCACACAGCCTCATCGGGTTTGTGATTCAGGAGAGGAAGCAAGGAAAGTATACAAGTTGCACAAAGCGTTCTACGACCTAAAACAGACACCTAGGGCATGGAACAAGAAGATCGACTCATACTTTGTCGAATTGGGATTCTTCAAATGCAAGTTTGAGTATGATGTCTATGTTAAGGTTGTGGCATAAGATATAATAATCATCTGCTTATATGTTGATGACTTGATGGTAACTATAAATAGATTAGAGAACTTATTGAAGTTTAAAGAGCTAATGAGGAGGGAATATGAAATATCGGGTCTAGAAAACTTGTCTTATATCCTTGGTATGGGATTTCAAATGTCGAAGTAAGGTATGGTGCTTACTCAAAAGAAGTATGTTAAAGAGATACTCAAGAAATTCAAAATGGATGAGTCAAATCCTGCATCCTCACTTGTCGAACCAAACTTGAAACTAGAGAAACATGGAGAGGAGGACAAGGTCGATGCTACTTTACTCAAACAAATTATGGGAACTCTCAGATATGTGTGCAACAGTTGACCAGATATAGGTTTCACAGTCAAATTAGTGAGCAGTTTCATGAGTGAACCAAGGGTGTCACAAATGAAGGATGCTAGAAGAATCTGGAGATACTTAAAAGGATCGATAAACTATGGAGTTCTATTTCGATGAGACTCTGAAAGCAAGGAATTTGTGATTAATTGCTATTCAGATGCTGATTGTTGTGGAGATAAGGAAGATCGAAGAAACACAACTGGTTACTGTAACACCCCACTTTCCCATATCGAATATAAACGAATTATAAATACAAAAATAATCAGAGTAATGCAAGCAGGATGTCACATCTTCTAAACAATTCACAATAACGTCACTTTATTTAATAGTTTTTCATTAAAATAGAACTTCCAATACTGCAGTGGAATTCAAAACAACTTAATAGTTCTCCTGGCACAACGGCCTCAACAAATAAATTATATCCACTAAACAGGTGGTCCAACAATAATGTCAAAATCAGTATACGTAACAATTTAACATTTAACTGAAAAGAAAACAAAACATAACGTCTCCCAACATTCCCGTGTTACGTATCAGAGCGACTCCTAAGACTCGATCAGGTAACACTCGAAAATCCAAGCACTACTCTGGTACCTGGTTATCTGTACTCCCGAAGAAGCACATACACAACAATAGAAAAGGGGTGAGAATTACATTCAATAAATATACGGTGAAATATCACATGGTTAAGGAGTAGTATCTACACCACGCACAAACACAAACATAAACAGATTCTCGCACCATCAATCACACAACAACGTCAATACATGAAATTTATAATCAGTCAGATGAATGAAAATGCAACTATCAACTCTACATGCATGTGGTACCAACAGAGCATAAGCCCTCAACAGTTGCCATTATCTTAGAGGCAATAACAAGGCATAAGCCTTCAACAATGCCAATACAGGCCAACAACAAAGCATAAGCCCTCAACGACGTATGTATGCAATATGGACATCCAATCAACACAATTCAACAACACAAGGCTTCAGCCTTCAACTCATTGTCATTTAGGCTATCAACCAGCTCAACAACATGCAACTATAATTTCATTATCTTGTAGTTACATTGACAACAATCAACACAAACTTATCACAATATTTTATGTCCAAAGCATAACTCTTACAGTCTCTCTATGTTTACCTAAGTCCTACAATTTAAGGAACTCAGAAAGGTATTCATCTCACTCAAGAATCAGAAGAAAATCACAAAAATGGAAAATTCTGCACACTAGCGTAACCATACGTGTACAGCTAAGCCATACGCGTATCATACGCGTATCACCAGAATCAGATTTGCACTAAAAACTCCTCCATACGCGTATCACATTCTCATACGCGTATGACCTCTCTTCCATACGCGTACCATACGTATTCCACCAGGAGGTTGTACTATGTTGGGACAAGGTTGCGTATCATACGCATATAGCTTCCTGGGTTTGTCCCTCATACGCGTATGGCCCCAGCCCATACGCGTATCATACGCAAACTGACAGGAAACTGTCTTTCCAAGTCTGCACTCGCACCAGTTCGTTCTCACTCGTTTTCATCACTTCCAGTCTGCGATTTCAGGTCCAAAACATCATATTTTCACCTATTAACTCACACCTTTCATCTAGATTCATTAACCTGTTATGCTAAATCAATTTTAACATGATAACAACTCAATTCCTACTCATCAAATTGGACAGTTTTACATTCAGATTCAGTTCCTCTTATGAACACAACAACAACTCAACCAACATCCAAAACCCACACTATAATTCATCAATCCAAAACAGAATTTCGTCCACAATCGTACAATGCTCATTAGTCATGAAGAACAACATACAAGTCAAATCAATTCACACATCAAAGAAGGAATCAAACATATCAATTGTGAAACCTAAAGAGGGAAAGGAACCCTCACTACCCTCTCATGTTGTAATCACCATTTAAAGAACCCATTCTCCCCCCTTACCGTAGGTTTGAGCTTTGATCCTTCAACAATGGTGGAAGTCTTCCTTCTCTCTTGCCCTAGCCTCTTTCTCTGTTTCTACGTTCTTCACAATTTTGCCAAAAACTTCCATATTCCTTCTATTTTCTTTATTTTATTAATCTCATGCTAATCCTTAATATTGCTAATGGGCTTACTACACACCCTCCCAATTACTAATCACATACTTGGCCCAATTAACTAATTAGCCATATTATTATATTATAGCTAATTACTAAACTAATAATAATATCGCATCATGCCAAATAATACACAAACACACCACAAAATAATTAAGAATAAAAATATAACTAGTATTATTTCTAATATCTATTCTCCGGTTAACTGACTAATTAATCCAACTTAACCTCAAAACTCCAAACGACGAATCAATCTAATACGCCTCTTAGTATAATACTGATGAATCCCAACTTCCACCATTCCAATAAAATAATTCCTTAACTAATTTAATTAAATAACTAATTAAATTCGGGGCGTTATAGTTACTTCTTTGAAGTCTTTGATGCCTTGATCTCATGGTGCTCGAGAAAGTAACTTGTGGTGGCATTATCATCATGTGAGGCAGAATATATAGCAGGATTCTATGTTGCATGTCAAGCAATTTGGATCACATTTGTGCAGGAAGAGATCGAGGTCAGAGTGAATAAACCTTTGGTACTGTAAATTGATAATAAGTCAATTATTAATCTTGCAAAGAATCCAGTTTTCTATGGAAGGAAAAAACACATCAAACCTAGATTTTACTTTTTGAGGGAGAAGGTAAATTGTGGTGAACTTGAAGTAAGGCATTGCTCAAGTGAAGCACAGTTAACCGGCATTTTTACGAAAGAAATGAAGATCGACATATTTTTTAATCTGAAAAAGAAATTAGGAATAGTTGAGACCGACTATGATTAGCATATGTTCGACAACTTGGATTATAGGGGGGTATGTTGTGATATAATCCAAGTTAAGTAATTTAAGCTCATGTCCAAGTTAATTAGGATTTATTTGTTACTTAGTATACAAGTTAGTTGTATATAAATAGACATATTATAAATCAGTTTTTGTTCATTCAATAATATTAATTTTTATTTCCTTATTTTCTTTTTCTCTCCTCACTACAAGTGTTTCACCCACTAACAGTTTAAAGTTCATATATTTTTCGTCCCTATAAAATTATCAAATTTTGTTTTTAGTCCCTATAAAAATTATGACATGTTTTAGTCCCTACAAAATTAGTATGCACGTAGTTTTAGTCCCTGCTGTTAAATTAATACGTATTTTTGAATGATTATTTTGAAAACATGATTAGAACGTTATTAAAAGTTTCTTGAAAAAAAAGGAACTTAAAATTTAATTTCTAAGTCGAGATTTTAATTACTTTTATCATTATCTTTTAAATTTTAAAAAATTCATATTTAATTCTTCTCATTTTAAAAAATTCTAAAATTTGGTAAATAAATATTTTAAAGTATTCTAAACATGTATGAAAAAATTATTCAAAAATTTAAAAGTTAAAGAATAATTAAACAATTTTAAAAATTTTAAAAAATAGCAGGGACTAAAATTGCATGCATAAAATTTTTGTCAGGACCAAAATATATTATTTTTTAACTGGGACTAACTTATATTTAAATTGCATGCTTGATAAGAAATATTATATCTTATATTGCATGCATGATAACTAGCTTTTATTATAGTTATTTATCATGCATTTTCTAAATTTTTATTTACGGGATTCCCTGTCATGCTTGGTGCTTTGATTTTTTTGTTTAGATTGCTATCTATCTTTGCACTTTTGTTTGTGTGGACGAGAATACATCTTCGGGTTGCAACATGGATATAGCGAGAATGATAACCAGAGTCCTTATGTGTTTTCAACTAAAAGAGGTTTTAAAGGTAGTAATTGATGAGGAAGAATTTACATTAATCCTACGGGAAGATGCTTTTGTTCCTGCGAGGATAGCAGAACAGCCTTCTACTTTTAGATTTTCCATATCTTCTTTATCTTTATCTAGTGATGGAGATTCTTGGTCTAAACACGAAGATAGTTGTAATGATGATGAAGGGTTCGAGAAGCGTAGAGAGGAGAATATACTGATAGACTCCATAGGGGCAGAAGTGAGACATCAAGGTTTAGGAGGGGAAGTGACTGTTGCAGCTGGTATAGCAGAGAAGGATAGGGAAAAGGAGGCAGAGGTAGACCTGGTGGACGTTTCGTTCGATGTTGCTTTATTGGCAGCTTTTGAGGCTAAAAATTTGAATCATTTAAAAAGTAAAAGTTAATCTGTCTCTTCCTCTGAATCCGGTCCTTCAGTATCTAAAGTGGTAGATTCCTTAGATGTTCCTTCTCTTTATTCAGAGGATTATTCTACCTCTTTTGAAACAACTGTTGCATATTTCATTAGGAATAAGAAGAAAAGGAAAAAACCTAAAGTTAAAAATATTGTTTCTTTTGGTGGGCCTTTGAAGAAGTATCAGTCCATGCCCATTAAGAAAAAAACATTGCAGGCATCTATTAACTCTGTATCGGGTACTGATGACATTGAAGGATTCTCTTAGAGTTTATCTTCCAACTCAAGATATTTAGAAGATAAAAAGTTCTAGGTTGCGCTGGTTTTTCCTTCTGTTTGTGTTACTCCGACTGAGTCGGATATCCATAGATGCAATGATCGAATTCTCTCCAATTTCGGAGCATTTTCGGATGCTAAACTGGGAGGAGCTATATCAGAATTAAGAGTAGTAGTGGGAGAGTCCAGGAGTGATTTTCAGAGAAAATTTGAAGAGATGAATAAAGAAGAATTGAAGACAAATGTAGAAAGGGAGGTGTTATTAATATTTTCTTAATGTTAGTGGGTATATATAACATAACGGGAGGTGGGAGAAGTGTAAAAAGGAAGAGGATCAGTTGCATTATTCAGAAAGGGAAGGCTGACTTGATTATGCTTCAGGTAACTAAGTTAAAGGAGATTTCAGATTCAGTAGCCAGGAGCTTTTGGGGGAAGGAAGACATAGGTTACTCGTTCTCAGAAGCGGATGGTAGGTCCGGGGGTCTTTTGACTATTTGGAAGACTCAATCGGTATCAATGATCTTTAGCTTCCGTGGTAATGGCTACCTTGGTAATAAGGTTTTGTGGAATGGGGAGATTGTTTATTATATGGACTGAATTATTGGAGTTAAAACAAAGATATCAAGATGGGGACTGGATTATTGGGGGAGACTTTAACACCACAGTTAAGAGAAGGAACAAGAGAGTCGGTATTTCCATGTGTATGAAAAATGTGGAATAGAGAGAATTCTCGGACTTTATTGAAAGTAGCAGTTTAGTGGATGTGCCTTGCAAAGGTAAGAAATTCAGTTGGTTTTGTAGTGATGGGAAATCTAAGAGCCGGATTGATAGATTTCTCGTGTCTAGCAATAATGTTTCCTCTTGAGAAGTGGTGGGTCAACTGATCGGTTCGAGGGACATATCGGATCATTTCCCAGTTTGGTTGGTTGTTGATAGACAAGATTGGGGGTCCTAAATCGTTTAAATTCAACAATGAGTGTTTTTCTAATAAGAACTTTATTTCTTTTGTAGAGAAGGAGCGGAAGGCTTTGGAGGTTCATGGTAGAGGAGATTTCGTGTTGAAAGAGAAGTTTCGGTTAATTAAAGATAGATTGAAGTGGTGGAACAAATCAGTTTTTGGGATACACGACTTGGAAGTGGAGGAAGGAGTTAGGGTGTTAAACGAGTCAGATGATTTAGAGGTGGTGGATGAGGGGGTCATCAAGAACAAAAAAGAGGCTTGTAAAAGAATTTGGATGAATTTAAAGATAAAGGAGAACATGCTTATTCAAAGTCTAGATTAAAGTGGTCGAACAATGGGGACTATAATAGCAAAAAAATTCATAGATTTATAAAGAAGAGGAGGAATCACATTATCTCTATTTCAACTTGTAGAGGTATTGTGAACTCGGTGAGAAAGGTTAAGGAAGAGGTGAGATGTCATTTTGAAAAAATGTTTCGTGAGAATTGTAGAGATAGACCTACTATAGATGAAATTAATATCATTTCTTTGAGTCAAGAGAATAGATTATCCCTTGAGGTCCCTTTCGTGGAGGAAGAAATAAAAGAAGCGATTTGGAGTTGTGATGGCTCAAAAAGTTCAGGGCCGGATAACTTTTCTCTTCTTTTCATTAAGAATTGTTGGTACTATCTAAAAGAAGATGTTCTATCTTATTTTAAAGACTTCCACTCCGAGGCAGTGCTTTCTAAGTATATTACCCCATCTTTCCTTACTTTTATTCCGAAGAAATGTAATCCTTTGGGATTAGATGATTATCGTCTGATATGTTTGGTGGGATGCATATACAAAATCATTTCAAAGTTGTTGGCTTGTAGAATTAAGAAGGTTCTTTCCTGGATTATTTCTTATAGTCAAAGCGCCTTCATTCCGAGAAGACAAATGCTTGATGGGGAAGTCGTCGCAAATGAATTAGGGGATTACTTAACAAAGGAAGGAAAAAAGTGTCTCCTTTTCAAAGTGGACTTCGAAAAGGCTTACGATAAGTTTAGTTGGAACTTTCTTAGATATATGATGAGGAGGATGGGTTTGGGGAATGTTTGGATGAATTGGATGAAGGCTTTGATTTTCTCAAGCAAAATGTCAGTTCTAACAAACGGTAGTCCTTCGAAGGAATTTTGGGTGGAAAGGGGATTACGCTAAGGAGATCCTATTTCCCCTTTTATTTTTATCATAGTAGCAGAAGGTTTAAATATTTTGGTTAAAAAGGCGGTGGAAAATGGTGATTTGGCGGGGTGTAACGTAAATGGTAGATGTGTTGTGGACATTTTACAATTTGCGGATGACACGTTGTTGACAGGCGATGGGAGTTGGAAACATCTTTGGGCCATTAAAGCGATCTTGAGAGGTTTTGAGTTGGTATCGGGTCTTAGTGTTAACTCCCAAAAGAGTAAACTTATTGGTTTGAATATTAATCCGCATTTTTTGCATATGGCTACATCTTTTCTTTCTTGCAAGGAGGAATCAAAAGTGTTTAAATTTCTCAAAATTATGATTGGTGCTAATCCTAGAAAGACCGCTTCTTGGAGTCCTTTATTGGACAATATTAGGAAGAGGTTGAATAATTGGAAAGGGAGATCGCTTAGTTTTGGAGGGAGGTTGACTCTTTTAAAATTGGTTCTTAGTAGTTTAGCTATTTTCACTTTGTCTTTTTACAAAGCGCCTAAGAAGATTGTTTTGGAGATTAATAAATTGCAAAGTAATTTTTTGTGTGGGGGATCGGAGGAGAAGAGGAAAATTCATTGGATTAGTTGGAAAGATTCTTGTCTCCTGATAGAGAAGGGTGGTCTCTGTATTAGAAGGTTGGAAGAATTTAATAAAGCTCTTCTTTTTAAGTGGAGATGGGGGATTTTGGTAGGTTCTAATTCTTTGTGGTTTCGTATGTTGAAGGCGAGGTACGTGGATGTCAAATTAAGGGTCGTTATAGGAGAAATGAACATTAATAAACAAACATCTAGGTCGGTTTGGTGGTTGGATATTTCTTTGTTGGGGAAGAAATTCTCGAAGGATCTTTTAGAGAAGAATTGCGATATTCGTATTGGTCTTGGATTTACCACTTCTTTTTGGCACGTTAAATGATTGGAAGTGGGGATTTTAAAGGAACTTTTTCCTATTTTGTTTGCTCTATCTCTCTTACAAAATGTATCTATAGCCGGCATGGGAGGGTGGACAAATAAGGAGTGGAAATGGGGAGATTTTGGCATCATCAATCCGGTCGAGTCAGGCTGCTCTACTGACTTGGATAACTTGCGTTTTTTGCTGGCAGCAACTGCACCAGATGCTGGCCGAACTGATATGGTTCAGTGGCAGCATTCGGTCGATGGTTCTTTCAATGTATCTTCTTGGTATGACATTTTGAGCAATTCCTTCATTCCCTTTCGTCCGCCGAATTGTTTCGATTATGTTTTTTCTTCTCTTTGGAAGGTGGAAGCTCCTCTAAAAGTTAAAGCTTTTGGTTGTGTAGCAACCTACCCTAAAAATTTAGATTTTTAGAGTCGCCACCTATTCTACCAGGGAGAATAGGAAACTCTACGCAGTTAAGAGATCTGGATAAGTTATTATAATCAGGTCAAGGGAAGGTGTTAGGCACCCTTAACTATTTCCTAAGGTTTGTATTTAAGGTTTGTAAGAGTATTATGGTAAGGTTTATGGTTTATGGCTAATGACAGAAAATGAATAGGGTTAAAAGTGAGATTTAAACCTAATTGAGGTTTTGGGGAAGGGGACTCGCCTTGGTTATCCAAGTGCCTATGTACCTCCTTATGGAGGATCAGAGTCTACGTAGTTCGGGGCAGGGTTGTACGCCTTAGAATTAGTATGAATAAGTGAAGGTATTTTGAATTACCTTATCGCAGTTTTGAAATTCGTAGTTTGTGAAAGAGATGTGTTTTGATGTGGCGTACAACCCTGATTATAATATGTTCCATTAACCGCGATGATCAATAGGTTTGATCACCTTAATTAACAAATAAAATAAAGAATTGCTAATTATCCTAATCGATTGATTCAATTATCACCATTAGCAAATAAGTGTGTTTTAATAGATTATTGTTTTGAGATTAATTATTTTATTATTAACCATCATAATCAATTGAGTTGATTAGAACGATTAATAAATTAACGAAGGATTGTTAATTATCCTAATCGATTGATTCGATTATAACCATTAACAAGTTGGTTGTATTTTAAACGGATTATTAATTATCGTTAATCATCGTAATCAATAGGTTTGATTAAATAAAATAACGAATTTAAAAAAATTGCTAATCATCGTAACCAATTGAGTTGGTTAAAACCTTTAGCAAATAAATCTATTTGAATTATATCATTTAATTAATAAAACAATCGATTATTAATCATCGTGGCCGATTAATTCGATCGAAACAAATAATAAATAAAATCTTGATATTTATTATATTATTAATCCAATTTTTAAATTAAATTATATAATAAATAATTATTAAGATTTAATTATATAATTAATAAATAATATATAAAACAAAATAGAAAATTAAGTTTTTTTTTTATTGTGTGTGGTTAGATTGAAGAGTGCGTAGTATGAACACCAATTCAGGGCGTTGGATCTAAGTAGTTAAGTGAATCCTATGGCCAGATCTGGAAGTGCATGGTGTTCCATATGGTAGGCGCACCATGTAATCAAGAATCAAAGCTTTTCATAAAAAATAATAGGGAGCGAGGGATCGAACCCTCGTCCCTTCGTTCACACGCGCTTACACTTACCACTCTAACTAGACATGCTTCTTGTTTTAATAACGCGTTTAACATAATATATATAAGAGCCAAAAACACGATTGGAAAGACGCGCGAAATTATGAACGAGCCATTGGGATGATGCCACGCCATCATCTTCTCCACTCACCCTGCAATTTTCTGAAAGATTTTGCTACGAATCTGCTACAGATTCGTTTGTAGCGAATTAACCTGCACATCTTAACATCCATATACGTTCATATAAATGTTTCGCGACCCCCCCCCCCCCCCATCTTCTTCGTCCAAGTCCCACGAACTCAAAGATAACCCTAATTGCCCCTAATTTTTCCCCTAATAGAAAACCCCAAATCGAGCTCGTAAACCCTAACAATGGTGATTCATGCTCAAACCAGGTAAACACTAAATTTAAAGCCCAGAAACGTTCAAAGCACCAAGATAAATTATAATATGCAAACAAATTTCATTGAGGATGCATGAATTAACGTAATCGAACTCAGTTTGTTCGTGACGTACCTTGGCCTATATGGAGATGATTCTGGGGGTGTTGATGTAGCGCAACAATCCAGATAGCTTCAGAATGATCCAAGGAACGTTTTGCAAGCTTCAGATCCCTTTGAAACGCCTTAATTCTTCAAAACCGACTTCAAGTTCTTGATGAATTTTTGCTTCTTGAATATGGCTACTTTTCCAGAAATTCCTCCTCTTTTGTATTGGCACGAGTTGTATATATATATTGGATGGAATTAGGGTACCATTTCTAGGCTAAATCTCTTTGAATCCAAGATTGGCAATTTGAAGAAATATGATTTGTAAAACCTTCCAATTTTGTCCAATTTCAATCTTTTCCAACCAATATGCATGAGCACGAATTTGATGTCAATTATGGAGTATCTTGATGATTTATTATGATTGAAAATTAAACCAAATCAAATCTCTTCTATTTTTCTTCCAAATATTTGATTAAACCATGATTTTATGAATAGAAAAATCAAGAAAAAGTCAAATATTAATCCAATTTTTGTGGCTTTCGATATGGATCTTCTGGATATTTTAAGGAACAAGATTGGGTAATAAAAAGTTGGTCCCTTTTGCAATAAAATTGATTTTAACCCTTATTTGCTTCATACACCTCACCCAAAATTGACCAACTTTGACAAGGCATATCTCCCTCAATTTTTAAGATATGGAAGAGTTATAGGACTTTTTGGAAAGCTAAAGATGTCCTCTACAAGCCATCTTGAAACATATTTTTAATTTGGAGATTTTATCTTGATGATATTGCTCCTAACAAAAAATTACTTTTGGTTGACTTTCAAGAAGGACTTGTAATGTTTTGGCTCATATCTCCCAAATGAAGAATTTATGGCCTTGGCATGTGAGAGACAAAGTTGTACAGAATCCAATTTCTTTCATAATAGGCTGTGGTTGGGAAATTTTTTATACTCCATGTGAAAGTTATGGCCAGTCAAAGTACAATTGACTTTTTAGACCAAAAACCTTAATTTGGCAACTTTGAATCTTGTTGATTTTGAAGCTTTCCTTGATAAATCATGATCAACCTTTGATCAAATGATGAATGATACTTCAAAATAATGATGTTGACCAAAAATCATGAATTTTGATTGTGATTTGACCATAGTTGACTTTTAGGTCAAACTAGTCCACTGTTGGCTATCTGAGCAATTGAATGAGCAATCTTTGGAATTGAAGCTTGAATTTTGGAATGGAGATAGTTTAAAACCCAATAAGCCATATGAAATCCATTGGAGACCTTGATTCATCAATTTTCTTAAGAGAATGCAAAACCCTAGTTCAGGAGGTCTTTAGTTAAGAGAGAATGCCTTGAGTTAACCATTTGAGCCTTGAGTCATTGTATGAGTTTGAAAGTGAAATGGGATGGACAAATTTTGGGGTATGACAGGTTGGATTTGCTTTTTCAATAAGATCCCTACTATAGATAATCTTATTTTTAGAGGTATTCTTAACTCTTCTTCAAATTTATCTTGCATTTTTTTGCAAAGAAGTTGGAGAATGTTCGTTTCATTCTCTTTTGTGTTGCCGGAAAGTGGTAGAAGTATGGAAGGAAATGACCAATTGGATTGGTATGTCATACCATCTTGCTATAGATTTTAAAGAGAGTTATTGGCATTGGAGTTCCTTTTGCTCTCTTTTGAAAATCAAAAGAGATAAAGTTGGTTGCGTGTGGTTAGCGATTGTGCGGAGCCTTTGGTTGAGAAGGAACTGTATCATTTTTAAGGATATCGTTTGGAACGCGAGAGATGTTATTTGGAATTGCAAAGCGTTAGTCTGGAGGTGATCATTTATCGGGAAAATTACCCAACCCAAATGTAATTTATACGAGTTTAGCAAAAACCTTTTGTTTTACAAGTTAGGTGTTATTTGGTGGAAATTTTTCTTATTTTATTTCGTATCCCTTTTTATAATCGGGTTTCTAGAACATTCGTTCTTTATGAATTCAACTTGCTTTAAAAAAATGCATTTCTAACTATTATTTCATTTTTCGAAATTCCCCTATCTATCAAAGAAAGGATGAAAGAGAATTATCATAATGAAACTTTAGTAAGAATAAAAACTCTAATAACATTTGATACAACTAAAAGAGAACTTCAACACATTAATACAACTAAAAGACATTTGATTTTTTTTTTTTAATGGTCTCTTGCAACATCATAATTGCTAAACATTATTTATTTCAGTATGATATAAATTGGTAGAATGAAAGTTTTTACATTCCAAAGTGCTGAAACAATTTGGTATTTTTGCCTTTCCACAGGGAAAAATATGTCTAAAGTTTTTACTTTTGTTTATATTATAATAATTTTTCTTTTCTTAATCACAGAAGGTTCAAGTTACATTGGTAAGTTCACTTTGTCAATTTTTAATCTTCAAATTTTCTTCTTTATCATATACACATTTTTTTCATTCCCAATTATTAATATTTATTTTTTTCATTTGACATCTTAGGATTAGATTTATGCAGTACTGATAAAGATTGTTCTGCTACTGAGTGTGGGCTTCCAGAAGTTGCAAAATGCATAAAGCACATTTGTGAATGTGTAAAATATTAATGGAATCTCTAGAAACATGTAGTTTTTAAATAAAAAATAATAAATGGTTTTATCATTTCTCTCACACTTCAATCTTTATTTGTTGTCCCTTAAATTTATTTGTTAGCTTAAAAATATGTTACATATCATCCAAGACCTGTTAAATTTATTTTAATAGTTAAAACTCACCTCTTTGATAAATAACTAGTTAGAAACCAAATGAGACACGATTTAATTTATTAACATACCAATTTAATTAATTGTTTTGATAATATAATATCAAATTTACAATATCGGTATTTGAATGATATAAAATATATTGCAAACTTAAAAAAAATATATTCTTACTACCACCATTAAAATACTAACGTAGAGCTTCTTACATGATCTAATAACAAAGAATGTTTATTTATCTTAACATTATTAAATATATTTTTCATAAAAAAAAAAAAATTGTGTGATAATTTAACACTATTTAACTCTAATAAAAAAGACAAGTATATTCAATACAAACAAGATCGTTAAAATCTCGATTTAAAACCTAAATTCTATAGATTTCACGTTTCTATATCAGCAATTCGTGTTAAATCGCATGTAAAACTTTTTGAGGTAAAATCGTCTTCCGAAACAATTTTAAGTGATTTAAATTTTTCTGAAATCGGTGACATCGTATTAAATCATGTAAAATCGTTGGATTTTACACTTTGACCTGATTTTATTTTATTTTTTTTGTCAAAATTTATAAATCACATTTTATATTTTGGCCCATAAAATTTTCTCTATGGGTTTTTAATTTTATTCACATTCATATCTTGATTATAATATTACAAAATCTTTAACAATTTGAGATAAATTTAATCAAGTCGAATATGAATGTTCTAATGAAGATGATGTTGTAGATGGATTGAACTTTTGATTAAGTTGAAGATGAAAAGATTTAGTTTTTTTAAACTTGAAAAACTTATGAAACTATTGTTTTTTATAATCTTTTGGATGTGACATTTTATGATTTGGTGAATAATTTATGTAGTTTGAAAAACTTGTGAATATTACATTTTATGAAACTATCTTTATTACTGCCCCACCTACTTGGTCCTAGGCTCCTTCGAACTCAGGACCTCAAGGGGAGCATACCCTTGAGACCCAAACACCCTCCCACTAGGTCAACCCTCTCGAGTTATATATATATATATATATATATATATATATATATATATATATATATATATATATATATATATATATAGCTATTATATTAAGAAATCAACGAGTTTCATTTAATATAACGGATAAAAATATTTTGTTTTTTAAAGGGTTAAATATATAAACCCCCTTGTAATGTTGGCGAGTTTTGTTTTTAGCTCTTGGTAAAGTTTTTTTTGCAATTCCCCCTTGTAATTTCTAGATTCCCTTAAGAGCATCTTCAATGGTGGTATTTTCTTTTGAGTTCTCCACCTAGACATGCCACATCATAGTACCATTGCATTGCAATGCAACTATGAAAAAATTGTGGTACCCAATCAAATTAGTTTATGAGGTAAAGTTGTGGGCCCAATAATAACTTTTTAGAATTATACAATTAAAATAAAAATTATTTTAAGATGATGTGGCTAGTGGGACCCATAAAAAACCCAAAAATGGGTTACACCATTGGAGATGCTCTAAGGGACCCCTGACTGCCACATTGCATTAAAGATTCTCTTTTGCTGCCTACGTGGCAGTCCACGTGGATTTTTTTAAATTATTTTATAATTCCACGTGGAATAAAATTTTTTTAAAATTTTTTTATTTATTTTTTTTAAAGAAAATTATATTTTTTTTCTATAATTTTGTTACTGATTTTATTATGAGGGGGTAAATAAAAATTCGCTAATATTACAGAGGGGTGTTCATAATAAAAACAGTAATAAAATTATTAAAAAAATAAATTTAAAAAAAAAAGTTTAAAATATATATATATATATATATATATATATATATATTTAAAATAAATATTTATTCCACGTGGAATTTAAAAATAATTTAAAATTAAAATGAAAAATCCATGTGGACTGCCACGTAGGCAGCAAGAAGGAATCTTTTCTGCTATGTGGCAGTCAGGGGATCCTTGAGGGAATCTAGAAATTACAAGGGGCTGATTGCAAAAAAAAAAAAAAATCAGGGGCTAAAAACAAAACTCGCTAACTTTACAGAGAGTTTTATATATTTAACACTTTCTTAAAATAGACTTAAAAATTACTAATCATATAAAACAATAATATGTATATTTTAAAAATAGACTTAAAAACAATAATGAATCACCACAAACATGATAACTCTATTTAAAGTTACCGCGTATAAGGTCAACATCACTATTCAATCTAAAGAATAAGTTCTCCATTAATGTTTTTGCCGTATTTTTTAATGTAATATAAAGTTGTGCGAACGAAAATATAAATATTGTGCACTAAAGTTTTATCGTATTCATGAGGATTCATTATCTTCTTATAAAGTTAAAGTCAGAGTACTTGTCAATCAGAATCAACACAATATAATAAAAGGGGTCAGCAAAACCAATTGATTTTATTGTGATATAACTACAAGAATAATTAAACTTAGCTAACAATTTAAATCTCAACCAGGGGCCACATGACAACAAATTTTGTGGAATTCATGAATTGTGTCTTTAAGGGAATTGGAAATCTTTCTATTATTGCACTGGTGGAAGCAACCTACTTTAGGATGGCTTCGCTATTCTCAACAAGAGGTCAGAGGTGGAATGCTGTTAGAGAATCGGGACAACTGTTCAACGAGAGTTGCATGAAATTTTTGAAAGAACAATCAACAAAGGCCAACAGTCATCATGTTACTGCTTTCGATCGATTCAACTGCATATTTAGTGTTAGAGGAACAGTTGACCGCAATGAAGGATTACCGAGAGAACAATATAGGGTTCTACTAGATGACCATTGGTGCGACTGTGGAAAGTTTCAAGCATTTTGTATGTCTTGCTCACATGTCCTAGAAGCATGTGCATATGTGCACCGAGATGCATTGTCACTACTATCTCCAATTTACAAGATTGGCACCTTGCTCGAGGTATACAATGTTGCAATTCTAGTGGTAGCGAAGGAGGATTACTGGCCTGAGTATGATGTGGAAGTAGTTTGGCATAATGACATGATGCAACGAAATAAAAAGGGTCGCCCCAACAGTACTCGTATTTGAACCAAAATGGATGTTCGTGACAAAATGGAAAGAAAGTGTAGCATTTGCCGTCAGCTAGGGCACAATAAAAAAATGTCCTAGTCGTGGATCAACCTCAACGCATGTTTAATTGTATGACCTAGGATAATTATTGTGTAACAATTTTGTAAAATATTTTTAAGCAATGAACTTTACTTTATTAAATGCCGAAATATTAATAATTAGGGTTAACGATAGAGAGAAAAATCAGAGACAAAATCGATGAATGAAACTGAAAACTTGTGCGAAATGAAAGGGGATGGGGTATTTTTTCCAGAAAAAAGCCCTAACACATAAGAGCCATTTCAAACGGCTCCTATGTGTAAACAGTTGTACATAGGCGTCATTTCAAATGGCTAACATAATGGTTGAACATAGGCGTCATTTGAAATGGCGCATTCACCTAAAACTTGGACATAGGCGCCATTTGGTTTGGCGCATACTCCAGAGTATGCCGCCAAACCTAGACACTTTGATAAATTTTCCCAAAATATGGTTTTTTGGAGATGTTTTTTTAAACCTTGTTATTTAAATTTTTTCACATAATATTGTATATATTATTAAGTTAGCAAAAGGTTTGAATAATAAATGTTAGACGCTGGCCTTAGGATCTAGAGGGGGGTGAATAGATCGTTCACAGTTTTACGGATTTAAACGACTTTTCAGCGGAAGTGATTTTGAATCGACTCGCGTCTATTCCGAACCACTATCGAAACGATTATATATGTGTTTAAAAAACCAGTCAAAGACTTGAGGTAAATGATAAGAGTATATGTTGCAGAATCAAAGCGTTTCTCTTATTGAAAATCAGATTAACTTTTTGTATGATGGACAATGTTTGCAATGCAGTAAGAGTGATAGAAACAAATATACAAACACTTGGTGATAATGATCAAATTGAAGGTAATTCAATGTGTGGTGGATTGTGATGTTTATGTAAGTTCTTAATTCACAATCTTAACACTCGAATCGTTGATCAATTTGCTATTATAACCAAATATGAACAGAATGTAAATGAGAAAGTAAAAGCGACAAGAACACGATATTTGTTTAGGCAGTTCGTCGATCGTCCTCGCTACGACTACGTCTGCCCCCAATTCCAAATTGAAATTGGGTAATCTTTCATTAATGTTGAAAGTAGTATATACAAAGAAGATAACAAAGCGATAAACGATAAACCAATTATGTCGATCCTTTGAATCTTCTTCCCCCTTAATCTTGACCAAGATCAAGGTTATCCAAGAGCTTCACTTTGATTCCCTTCTGCAGTGTCTTGATTCCTTGAACTCCCCGTTCCTCAATCGTTACACTCAGCCGAATCCTCAATGAACGCCTCTTGATAAAAACCCCCAAGAACCACCCGTTGTGGAGGACAAAACCCGCAGATTTTATTCACCAACAAACCCCACAAACCTTCACCCACTAGGAATCTTCAATTCCGTTCCATGGACGTTATCGAACTCATCACTAACCCGCAACGCAAGAATGATTATGTGTAATTGTGTTGGAGATGATGAAGAACGAAGATGAGAAGCATTTGTGTATCTTTCAGTCGTTGGTGTTGTTTAATAATTAACATGGAATGATATATATAGTTGCTGGTATGTTGGAGCAGAGAAAACACATAATTTGGGAAGTTTTCAGCAATTAGGTTGACCTACTTTAGTGCTTAGGTCGACCTAACAGAAGCAGAGTTGAAGTTGTCCCAGTTAGGTTGACCTGTTAGGTTGGCCTAAAATCTGTTAGGTTGACCTGCTGAAGGTTTAGGTCGACCTAAATGCAGTTGTTTCCAGTTAGGTCGACCTGTTGAAGGTTTAGGTCGACCTAAAGTCAGTTGAAATGCATTTTTGTGACTTTTCTTCAGTTTAGGTCGACCTAGGAGTGTGGGTAGGTCGACCTAACAGTGACATCTGTAAATCCCTTCAGTTTAGGTCGACCTAGGAGTGTGGGTAGGTCGACCTAACAGTGACCTTGTCAGTTTTGCTGAGTTTGCTCTAGTTTTGAGTCGACCTAGGGCTTTGCTTGGTCGACCTAACAGATGCAATACCATTTTCTGAGTGATTTGAGCTTCATAATCTTCCATTGTCTTGAGTCATTCATTTATGCTTTTGTATTTGGTTGCTTGTGATGTTTGCCATGAATCAAAAACTCATTTGTGAGTGTATGCTTGTTCTTACAAACTCCCCCTTTTTGATGATGGCAAACATTTGATTAAATGACGAAAGCTCCCCCGGTCTTGTATGCGTAAGCTCCCCCGTACTAAGCTCCCCCGTACTCTCAACTCATCTCCCCCTTTGTCAACATCAAAAAGAAAGAAACCAGGAGAATAGTAGAAGAGAATAACAAAATAGTGTAAACAAAACAATGTCTTACATAACACAATAGTAAAGAAATAGAGCATAATGTCCAAACATATTTAAAGGTACAAACCAAGCTTAAGTTCAAGTAATAAAAGACATAATAACATGACAGAAATGAGATGCGATGCAATGAAATGAACTAATGCAATACTCGCTAACGTTTGCCCAAACATGTTAGATGTATGCTTATTCTACTATTTTTATGTCCAAACATGATATGTTATGAGTAATGATGAACAACATATACATGTAAATGAGATAGGTGGAGAAGCATATAAGAAGTCACTATAAACATGTTAATTGATAGCATATTATAGCATCAATGATATTTTTGGAAGTGAACAACAAACATGTTACCACTTTCTCAATTGTAGGTATCTCGTCATCATTTCGTATAATGAAGTATATTCCTCTAGTCAATGTGGAATGATGCTTGATTTGATGATGAACTACCTTCATACTGAGAGAGATGTTAGCTTGAGCATAATCAATATATATATATATATATAAAGTAAAGGAATAAAATTAAGAAAACAAACGCATTTAGCTCAAAATTAGAGATATCTAATATCCCTAATTCCCTATGAATGTTGAAGAACTGCTCCGTTGCAAGAGGTTTGGTGAAGATGTCAGCTAGTTGCTTCTTGCTCTTCAAGTTTATGGCACTTGTGTTGTCGCACATGATAGGTATACGATTAAGCTTAATACCAAAGTCAAGAAGTTGTTGCTTGAGCCATAATATCTGCGCACAGCAGCTTCCGACAGCTACATATTTTGCCTCAGTAGTAGATAATGCAACCGATACTTGTTTCTTGCTATGCCAACTTATCAATGAATTTGAGAATAGATGACATGTTCCACTGGTGCTCTTTCTATCGGATTTGCAGCCAGCAAAATCTGAGTCAGAGAATCCTACCAAATGACACTCATTTCCCTTTGGATACCATAGGCCATATGTAGTAGTTCCACGTAAGTATCGCAGAATTCTTTTGACAGCTTTCAAGCGAGATTCTTTTGGACAAGATTGATATCTTTCTCATCTTTGTCTAGATTAGTATTTGTTGCCATAGGTGTGTCAATTTCTTTTGCTTCACTCATTCCAAATCTTTTGAGCAGCTCCGTACAGTATTTAGTTTGATTCACAAACGTTCAATGACTGAGTTGCTTGATTTGTAGGCCAAGGAAGAAATTTAGCTCACCCATGAGACTCATCTCAAATTCACTCTGCATAAGCTTAGAAAAATCTTTGACAAGTTTTGCATTAGTCGACCCAAATATAATGTCATCTACATAAATTTGGACTAAGAGAATATCTTTATCTTTTCTTTTAATAAAGAGAGTAGTGTCAACTTTACCCCTAGAGTACCCTTGACTAAGGACAAATTTGCTTAAACGTTCGTACCAAGCCCGAGGGGCTTGTTTAAGACCGTATAGAGCACGTTTCAGCTTATAGACATGAGTTGGATACATGTAATTCTCAAAGCCGGGTGGCTGAGCAACATAGACTTCTTCATTTATATAGCCATTTAGAAAGACACTTTTAACATCCATTTGGAATAGTTTGAAGTCTTTAGAACAAGCATAAGCAAGTAAGAGACGAATAGCTTCGAGACGTGCTACAGGAGCGTATGTCTCTTCATAATCAATACCTTCCTCTTGATTATTATCTTGGGCAACTAATCTAGCTTTGTTTCTAGTAATAACGCCGTTTTCATCAAGTTTGTTACGAAAAACCCATCTAGTACCGATTACTTGATGATCTCCCGGATGAGAGACAAAGTCCCAAACATCATTCCGTTTAAAATGGTTTAATTCTTCTTGCATGGCCATTAGCCACTGCTCATCAAGTAATGCGTCCTTCACGTTTTTTCGGTTCAACTTGTGAAACAAAAGCAAAATGATGACAAAAGTTACTTATCTTGGAGCATGTTGTCACGCCCTTTGAGATGTCCCCTATTATGTTGTCGGTTTGATGATCTTTTACATTTGTCCAGGCCTTAGGAAGTTCTTCATTGTTTGAGATGCTTTCTTTTTCAACACTGTCATGAGACTCATCTTTCTCTTTCTTAGCATCTTCCTTTGCAACACTTTCACTTTCGTCTTCCTTATCTTTGACAATGTCTTCAATAGATGGGCCTACACTTCCTTTACCAAGTATGGCTCCCCGATTGTTATCTCCATAGGTGACATACCCCTTTTTCTTTGCTTGAAACTCAATGAAAGAGTGATATGTCTCCTGTCATGTGTCTTGAACATCCGCTATCAAGGAACCACAACCTTTCGGCAATGTCAAGACACTTTTCCTGCAAAATTAATTTAGAGTGGAAGGTCCCCAATCTTCATTGGGTCCTAGGTGGTGAGTACATAAATTGTTGCACTTAGGCAACCATTGAAATACTCCTTTAGGAACTAAAATCCTCCTAAATTTGCATTTTTCAATGGTATGACCCTTTTTGCAACAATAATGACAGGTAATATGATGAGAATATGCTGTTTTGCTAGTTGATACTTTTGGTACAAAAGTGTATTTACTATATAAAGGAGTATACGATCTTTTGAACTTATTTGGATCAACCGCAAAAGTCACTTTTGGTTGTAGAGCCTTATCTAATTTGTCCTTTAGATCTCTTACTTCTTTTTGCCAAATATGACATGTCTCACAACCAAACCATGATGTAGGATCTTCCTCAATTTTATCCTTTTGAATATCTAGCATAGATTGTTTCAAAGCTTCCATGTCCTTTTCGGTCTTTACAACTTTTGATTCAAGATACGAAAAAATTTTCTTATTTGAGGCCAAAAGTTTGAAAGCTTCAATTGCATCTCTATGTAGTTCTTCAAAGGCTAATTTTAATTGAGCATGAGATACCTTATCTACAAGTTCAGGTTTAAGATGACTTACACGTTTCTTTTTCTTGTGTTGATGAGCCGTAAGACATAGGTTTGTCGATTCTTCTTCATCGCTTGATGAGTCTTCACTTGAGGAATCACTTTCCCATGCTATGTAGGCTCTTCTAGACTTGTTGTGACTTTTGCTTTGATTCTTGTCTTTCTCCTTCTTGAGATATGGACAATCCGGTTTGTAATGACCATCTTTGCCGCAATTGAGACAAGGGCCTTTGGATTTTCTTTTATTGTTATCATCTTGTTTGGACTTGTCTAATTGCTTCCTATGATTAATCAAGCTTTTTCCGGAGAGTTTTGCTCTATTTTTCTTTATGTACTTGTTGTATCTTCGCACAAACAGTCTCATTTCCTCATCATCGGAGTCTTCGTCATCACTTGTATCACTATCCTCTAGCTCTTGTCTTGAGGTCTTGGAGCTTGAAGCTTTTAGAGCTATTGACTTCTTCTCTACCTCTTTCTCCATGTTCTTTTCTTTCTTTGCCCTTTTCTCATGCATGTCAAGGCATTTAAGGTGTTGTTCATGTTCCTCTAGTTTACCAAATAGAGTTGTGATGTCTAAAGTGTTTAGATCATTTGCTTCCTTTATTGCTGTAACTTTGGGTTGCCATTCCCTGTTCAAACATCTTAAGATTTTGTTAGTAGCAACTGCATTGGAAAAAGGTCTATCAAGAGAATTTAACCGATTTTTCAGATGAACGAATCTCTTCTGCATGTTTTCGATGGATTCACCATCTTCCATGTGGAAGAGTTCGAACTCTTGAGTTAACGTATTGATCCTAGCTAGTTTGACATCATCCGTTCCCTCGTGGGCAACTTGCAATGTGTCCCACATAGCTTTAGCTGATCTACAATGGGAAACGCGATAGTATTCATCAACTCCTAGAGCTGAGATTAGAATGTTTCTCGCTTTCCAATCGTATGCATATCTCTTTTCATCTTCAGCATCCCAAGTATTTTCTGGTTTTGGAACAACTGCACCAGCTGCATTTGTCATGGTGATCTGAAAGGGACCATTGACAATAGCTGTCCAGATGTTCCTATCAATTGCATTGATGTGGACACACATACAATCCTTCCAATAGCCATAGTTTTCACCGTTGAAAACTGGAGCTCTATTGTGAGCCCCTTTAGGTCCGGAAGCCATCTTTCCAATAAGTGTTTCACGTAGCACGGAATAAACCAGAGCTCTTGATGCCACTTGTTAGACGCTGGCCTTAGGATCTAGAGGGGGGGTGAATAGATCGTTCACAGTTTTACGGATTTAAACGACTTTTCAGCGGAAGTGATTTTGAATCGACTCGCGTCTATTCCGAACCACTATCGAAACGATTATATATGTGTTTAAAAAAC
Source organism: Vicia villosa (assembly GCF_029867415.1). NCBI lineage: Eukaryota > Viridiplantae > Streptophyta > Magnoliopsida > Fabales > Fabaceae > Vicia > Vicia villosa. Next base: position 42,070,253 of record NC_081183.1, on the reverse strand, counting down.
CAGTCAAAGACTTGAGGTAAATGATAAGAGTATATGTTGCAGAATCAAAGCGTTTCTCTTATTGAAAATCAGATTAACTTTTTGTATGATGGACAATGTTTGCAATGCAGTAAGAGTGATAGAAACAAATATACAAACACTTGGTGATAATGATCAAATTGAAGGTAATTCAATGTGTGGTGGATTGTGATGTTTATGTAAGTTCTTAATTCACAATCTTAACACTCGAATCGTTGATCAATTTGCTATTATAACCAAATATGAACAGAATGTAAATGAGAAAGTAAAAGCGACAAGAACACGATATTTGTTTAGGCAGTTCGTCGATCGTCCTCGCTACGACTACGTCTGCCCCCAATTCCAAATTGAAATTGGGTAATCTTTCATTAATGTTGAAAGTAGTATATACAAAGAAGATAACAAAGCGATAAACGATAAACCAATTATGTCGATCCTTTGAATCTTCTTCCCCCTTAATCTTGACCAAGATCAAGGTTATCCAAGAGCTTCACTTTGATTCCCTTCTGCAGTGTCTTGATTCCTTGAACTCCCCGTTCCTCAATCGTTACACTCAGCCGAATCCTCAATGAACGCCTCTTGATAAAAACCCCCAAGAACCACCCGTTGTGGAGGACAAAACCCGCAGATTTTATTCACCAACAAACCCCACAAACCTTCACCCACTAGGAATCTTCAATTCCGTTCCATGGACGTTATCGAACTCATCACTAACCCGCAACGCAAGAATGATTATGTGTAATTGTGTTGGAGATGATGAAGAACGAAGATGAGAAGCATTTGTGTATCTTTCAGTCGTTGGTGTTGTTTAATAATTAACATGGAATGATATATATAGTTGCTGGTATGTTGGAGCAGAGAAAACACATAATTTGGGAAGTTTTCAGCAATTAGGTTGACCTACTTTAGTGCTTAGGTCGACCTAACAGAAGCAGAGTTGAAGTTGTCCCAGTTAGGTTGACCTGTTAGGTTGGCCTAAAATCTGTTAGGTTGACCTGCTGAAGGTTTAGGTCGACCTAAATGCAGTTGTTTCCAGTTAGGTCGACCTGTTGAAGGTTTAGGTCGACCTAAAGTCAGTTGAAATGCATTTTTGTGACTTTTCTTCAGTTTAGGTCGACCTAGGAGTGTGGGTAGGTCGACCTAACAGTGACATCTGTAAATCCCTTCAGTTTAGGTCGACCTAGGAGTGTGGGTAGGTCGACCTAACAGTGACCTTGTCAGTTTTGCTGAGTTTGCTCTAGTTTTGAGTCGACCTAGGGCTTTGCTTGGTCGACCTAACAGATGCAATACCATTTTCTGAGTGATTTGAGCTTCATAATCTTCCATTGTCTTGAGTCATTCATTTATGCTTTTGTATTTGGTTGCTTGTGATGTTTGCCATGAATCAAAAACTCATTTGTGAGTGTATGCTTGTTCTTACAATAAATATTGTAGTTTAGTGGTAGAACGGTAGGGTGGGGATACATGACACATGGTCGAATCCTGAAATATTTAGTTTTTGTGAAAAATATGTAGTTTCATGCATGTAACTATGTAAGTTGTCTCTTGGTGCCAAGTCTTAAAATCTAGGGGGTTCAAACGATTATAATATAGGATTTTTAGGCTAATAATTAAAAGTTTAGGGGATGCAGTTGCACCCCTTCACCTTGATGTGGCTCCGCCCCTGGATGTGGCTAACATTGATTATGTGAAGCTATTTTTCAATTTTCTCTTCTGACACTCTATAATTACGTGGAAAGACTTGTTTGATGGTTTTAAAAAGGAGGAATTTATCCATAATAGAAATTATGTTTCAACTTCTTCTTCTTATTCCTCTTCTCTAATCAGTATTGTTACATTTCTACACAGTGTGGCATGGATACATCCTTAGTTGGAAATTCTACTCCGTTTCACATTTCAGTATGTGGTGGCAATAGATCAATGAGGATGTACATATTGAATTCCACTAAAAACACTAAAAGGAGACATTTGAAGTGTACAAATTCCAGGGTAATGCTCAATGTGGATTTGTCATCTGTCAATGATAGTTTTGGGTTGATGTTTCATTATTTATCTAATTTTGTTCATTGTCTAACATTCGTAGGCATTGTCAAGTTGAACTTGAACGCAACACATCAAGTGAATCCACAAATTCAAGCATAAGCAATTACTCAGAGGATGTGAAGGACTTAGGTTGCATTATAGAAAACCTTAAGTTTACGAAAAAAGAGAAGATGAAGATGAAGTTGGAAAACAAAAGGATAAAAGACAAAATGTTTAATTTTTTGTTGGTTGTTTCATGGAGTTTCTTCATTGATTACCATAAATGGTATTGATTGTATTTTTAATGCTTATGTGGGTTTTTGGTTTTAGTCCATCTAACAAGTAAAATTTATGACTTTTGTCCATGTAATGATTAATTAATGAATGAAGACGAGGTTTTGAATTTTATGATTTTCGTCCCAGTAAGTGTTTGATTTTTATTTTTTGGGTTTCTCATCCATGTGGCTTAATGAACTAAAATAAAGATTTCCACAAAATGATAATGTAAACAACCAAAATACATATAGCCCAAAAGGCATATGAACTTGTCTACCAAGTCAAAAGGCATGTAAACTTGTCTACAAAATACAAAAGGACAATGCATTGCATCATAACTAACTCATATAATTTGGTTCATGTCTACAAAGCTAAAAGGCATACCAAGGTCTCACAATAAATTATAATTAAATCATAAATAAAATTCACTAAGATGGTTAATGTCTACAATTACAAAGGTTGTGATGGATCACTTTCTTCTCCCTTGAGTTTTTTTATTTAATGACCCATGTTTCATCACTTCTCCTCAACTCCAATTTTCTTGCAACTTTTTGTTTGGTTTTCTTTTTCTGGATAACATAAACATCAAAATATTAGAGGAACATTTTGATATAATAATCCCTTGAGTTAAACTAGTTTAAGAAACTCAATTGGTTTAAGAGATGTAGAAGTTCCATAAACAATCACGTTAGGTACATCATGTTGAGCAGTTGGAACGGGTGCTGACAAAATAAAATCAGGTGCAAAAAGAGTTATACCATACTCATGTGAAGCAGTAGGAACATGTGTGGTTTAGATAGATGGAATAGGTGCAGTTTGAGAAGTTAGAACAAGTAAAGTTTGGGCGGTTTGTGATGCAACATCATTCTCTTTTGGTTGTGGCTGTGTTGCCTCAAATGTTGCAGTAACATTTGCAAAAAGCATTTCAAACTCAGGATCAATATTAGTTTAATTTGTTATAGGTTGAGATTTTTCTTGGGTTGTGTCGCACGCTCGCGAAAAAATAAACAGAGTCGCCACCAATATATTTATCCCATAAGGGAAAGGGATATCAGAAAACCTACAAAGGAAGGAACAGGGTCTTGCGACCAGAGAATCTAGGTACGGGAGTCGGTTACGCAAGGGGAAGGTATTAGCACCCCTCGCGCCCATCGTACTCGGTGGTATCCACCTATGTTTGTTTCTATCTAAAGGGTGTGTATCTATGTCTAAAACCTAAATGCGAATGCATGCAAAATGTAGGGAAAATAAAGAATTGTACTCGCACGGGCCCTACCCCGCTGCCTACGTATCCTTTTCAGGAATCAGAGTTACCGTAGCTCGGCTAAAGATTTTCTGTTTGTTTTTGTGTTTTTTAGTTGGGCGGAGTTAACGCTCGCGCTCTTGCATAAGGGGACAGCCTAGGATGCAATAGAGCGGAGATAACAATGCCCTTAAGAAAGAAGAGAAGAGAGAGAGTTTGAGTGTTTCGAGGAAATCCCCAAGGCAAGGGAAACTCGAGTTACTCTTTGGTTTGTGTCTTTTAGAATTTGGGAACTTACGCCCGAATGGTTCCCTAAAGCAAGGGAGATCCAAGCACTCGAATGATTCCCTAAAGCAAGGGAGATTCAAGCTTCCATTCCCTTTTTAATGATTTTCACTTTTTTATTAATGTTTTTTAAGTGTTTTCTTTGTATTTTTTTAAAGGGGTTTTATTTGAGTATTTATGAGATGTTTTAATGTTGTAAAAGAAAATGAATGAAAAGAGGGAACTATTCCTAATTTCTAAATCTATGTTATGTTTAATTCCTAATAGAGAGGGAAAAAGTTATTTAAGTTGATTAAAATCAACTTTAATAACTAGGGGGCATTTTTGGTATCTCACAATATAAGAAAATATTCACAAAAAGAAAAGAATTAAAATCTAAACTATTCATGAAAATTATTTACAAGCAATAAGCATTTTTATTCATGTTTAAACCATTTTTAAGAATAAGGAACTAAAACTATTTATTTTTTATGGTTTATCAACCAATCAAAAATCAAGGAAAATAATCAATTAAAATTCAATTAAAAGAAAACAATATTCCTAAAAATCTAATTGGGTGAAAATGTTTTTAGTCAATTTTTATTTAAGAGAAATTCAATTAATAGCAAAAAAAGAATTAAAAGCATAAAAGAAAAATCAATCTTTATTTTATTAACAGCTAAGGGGGTGCAGAAGCAATTAGCAATGAACTAAAATTATGTACAAGCAAAACTGGGCTTAAGACAGGGGGTGGCAGGAGTAACTGCGCTAGGGCCCAGTCCAAAGTGGGTGGTGCGTTAACAGATAGGGGTGAGATCCAGAAAAGGTTCCTGGCCTAGCTATACATGGCCCAATGCTACACTATCTGTTTTCAATTGTCTTATAGCCAGCATTTTCTTTTTATTCTCATGCGATTCAGCGTGCAAAATTTTTTAGCATATGGTTTTTTATTGAAAGAAAATGAAACGTGACATTACTATAGGATCAATTGGTCAAGTGCAAACTTAAGTCATATAGGACAAAACTGAGCATGGACCAATCAGCAGTCAACACATAATATTCTAATCATTTACAATAAGACAAAGTATTATCCTGATAGAAAAAAGCAACCAGTACATGTGAGCCACGCCAGCATTAGAGGCATAATCCCTAAAAACAAAACGCCGGCGCCGGAGAACTTCCGATCACCTTCTCCGATGACCTCACGGCGAAGCGGCGCACAAATCTTCCAGAATTTTACAAGACTAACATCATTCAACTCGTTTTTTCGTGCCGAGTCCAGATCTGATACTAGTTCTTTCTGATTCTAACTCTATCACGTAAATCAAGCTACATCTCACGAACTCTATCTCACAAACTTCAACGAAATTAACCCTAAACAAGCTAACATTCGCATCTGTTCATCGAACATCAAGCATACCAACGGATCCAGGAAAATCGAGAAACAATAATCAAGATAGCTCAAAACAAACAATATTCACACATGCTTCGGCCGTACTAAGAGCAACACATGCTTGCTTTTTACAAGCCCATGATACTAATGCATTTCCAAGAATGTGACAAGTACCACTTGTGCTTTTACGATCAGTTTTACATCCTGCATAATCCGCGTCAGAATAACCAATTAAATTGCAAACACTACCTTTAGGATACCATAAGCCAACTTTGGTTGTTCCTTTGAGATACTTCATGATCCTTTTAACTGCCATAAGATGTGATTCCTTTGGATTTGCTTGGAAGCGAGCACAAAGACAAACACTAAACATTATGTCAGGACGGCTTGCCGTCAAATACAATAAAGAACCAATCATACCTCGATACTTGGTAATATCAATTGGAGTACCGGATTCATCTTGATCAACATATGTACCGGAGCCCATTGGAGTATTCATTGCTTTACAATTGTCCATATCAAACTTCTTTAATAGTTCTTTACAATATTTGGATTGATTGATAAAGATTCCATCTTTGACTTGCTTAATTTGTAGTCCAAGAAAGTAGTTCATCTTTCCCATCATAGACATCTCGAATTCTCCTTGCATCATCAATGAGAATTCCTCACACATTTCTTTGTTAGTCGATCCAAAAATGATATCATCAACATAGACTTGAACCAATAAAGTGTTACTCTTGATTTTCTTAATGAACAAAGTTTTATCAACCTTACCCTTTTCGAAACCCTTTTCACACAAAAAATTGCTAAGTCTATCATACCATGCTCTAGGTGCTTGCTTTAATCCATAAAGAGCCTTTCTCAACTTAAAGACATGTGAAGGATTCTTGAAGTCTTCAAATCCGGGGGGTTGTTTGACATAGACTTCTTCATTGATGTAGCCATTCAAGAATGCGCTCTTGACGTCCATTTGATAAAGCTGAAAATTTAAAGAACATGCATAAGCAAGTAAAAGACGAATAGCTTCTAACCTTGCAACCGGAGCAAATGTTTCTTCAAAGTCGATTCCTTCTTCTTGATTGTAACCTTGGGCCACCAATCTTGCTTTGTTTCGAACAATTATACCATTCTCATCAAGTTTGTTCTTAAACACCCATCGAGTACCTATGATGTGTTTGTTACTTGGTCTAGGAACAAGTTCCCAAACTTGATTTCTCTCGAATTGATTTAATTCTTCTTGCATTGCATTTATCCATTGATCGTCTCCTAAGGCTTCATCAACTTTGGAAGGTTCAATTTGAGAAACAAAAGCCATGTGTAAGCAAGCATCTTTGAGATTTAATCTTGTTGCAACTCCTTAACTGATATCACCAATAACTTTATCAATAGGATGATCTCTATGAGTTCTCCATTCTTTTGGTAAATCATTGGTGTTTGATTCTTGTTGTACACTTTCTTGTTGAACACTTTCTTGTTGTACTTCCGGTGCCTTCATAATTATATCATTTGAAGGTTCTTCCAGTGCCTTCACAATTGTATCATTTGAAGGTTCTTCCGGGGGGTAAATCTAAAGGATCATCATCATCACAAACAACTATTTCCTCTTTGGAAGTGTTAGTCTCATCAAAAGATACATGCATAGATTCTTCAATAGTTAAAGTTCTTTTATTATAAATTCTATATGCTTTACTAGAAAGAGAATAACCAAGAAATATACCTTCGTCGGATTTCTCATCAAACTTACCAAGATTGTCTTTGTCATTGTTGAGAACAAAGCACTTGCATCCAAAAATGTGAAAGTGAGCAATGTTTGGCTTTCTTCCTTTGAAGAGTTCATATGGAGTCTTCTTTAAGATAGGTCTAATGATTACTCGATTTCCAACATAACATGCCGTACTAACCGCATCCGCCCAAAAATATTTAGGAAGATTTGCATCACTAAGCATTGTTCTTGCAAGTTCCACTAGAAACCTATTTTTCCTTTCAACTACTCCATTTTGTTGTGGAGTTCTTGGTGCTGAAAAATTATGCGAGATACCATGTTCTTCACAAAATTCTTCAAACGATGCATTTTGAAACTCTCCACCATGATCACTTCTTATGGATACAATCTTTAATGATTTTTCATTTTGGATTTGTTTTGCATACTTCTTAAAGGCTCTAAAAGCATCACTTTTCTGCACAAGAAACAAAGTCCAAGAATATCTAGAATAATCATCAACAATAACTAAAGCGTATACATTACCTCCGAAGCTTCTTGTCCTTGATGGACCAAATATATCCATATGCAACAATTGAAGTGGTCTTGTTGTAGTCACCACATTCTTTGGTTTGAAAGATGATTTGGTTTGCTTTCCCTTTTGACATGCATCACATAATTTATCTTTGACAAACTTTATCTTAGGTAGGCCAATAACAAGATCATGTTTGGTTAATTTATTTAAATGGTCCATATGAATATGGGCTGCTCTTTTATGCCATAACCATGATTCATTATTGTTTACTAAAAGACATTTTACTTTCAAAGATAAATCATTTAAAGAAATCATAAAAATGTTATTAATTCTTGTACCTTTGAGTTTTACCTAATTGGTGACTTCATCGATGATCAAGCATTCTTCCTTAGTGAATTTGATCTTGAAGCCTTTGTCACAAAGTTGGCTAATGCTTAGAAGATTATGCTTTAGTCCTTCAACATAAAGAACATCTTCAATGGATGTGAAAGGTGGTGCACCAACTTTGCCTTTGCCAAGAATTCTTCCCTTATTGTTGTCTCCATAAGTGACAAAACCCTTGGCCTTTAACCTTAGATCTGAAAATTGGTTTAGGTCTCCCGTCATATGCTTTGAACAACCACTATCTAGATACCATAGGTTTGAAGTGGTCCTCAAGCAAGCCTGCAAAACAAATTAAGTTTTGTTAGGTACCCAAGTGGCTTTGGGTCCATCATAGTTAGTTCCTTTCTTCACCCATACATAATGTCCACTAGGTACACTAAAGTTTCTTACATAACAAGCATTGGGTGTGTGACCAATAATACCACAATAAAAACAAGTAGGTTCAAAGTTACTTCTATATCTAGGAGGATAAGATTTCTTCTTAACAAAGTTCTTCCTTTTAGGATAATGTTGAACTACTTTAGGCTTGTTCACTTTCTCTTGAATTGGTTGGTCACTAGCCTTGATAAATATAGTTTTATTGGAACTTGGTTGATCAAATTTTGAAAAGCCAAGTCCACTTTTATCATTTGAGTATCTTTGTGTTCTAAGAACATTTTCCAATCCAATTTGTCCCTTTTCATATCTTTCTAGAACTCTTTTTAATTGAACAATTTGGAAGGAAAGTGATTCACAATTTTTGCATGCAACATTCTCTTCTTGAACACTAATCATTTTTTCTTTGTCATCTTTATGTTCTTCTTCAATTATCTTAACCTTCTCTTCTAAAGATGATATTATCTTCTTTTGATATGAGATAGTTTTATAGAGAATTTTACACTCATTTAACAATTCATTTATTGCATCTTGTGCACCATTATTAAAAAGAGAATCATCGTAACTAACCTCGCCTTCTTCATCATCGGAGTGGTGTGATGCCATCAATGCTAGATTTGCACTTTCGTCACTATCGGAGTCCGATGAAGAACTTACTTCATTATCTTCCCATGCTATGTAGGCCCTTTTCTTTTTGAATTCCTTCTTGCCTTTGAATCCATTCTTCTTAGAAAGTTTTGGACACTCCGGCTTTATGTGTCCTTGTTTTCCACATTCATAGCATGTTACTTCTTGTGATGAAGTGGATGCTTCTTTATCCTTATGCTTTGAGAATTTCTTCCTTTTGACAAAGTTAGCATTATCAATATTATTTTTATTACCAAAAAATTTGCCTAACCTTTTTACAAGAAGCAAGAAGTTTTCATCTTCATCCGATGCATCTTTCATTTTGCTTTCTTTTGAATCTACTTTTAATGCAATGCCTTTGGATTTCTTCTCTAAGTTCTCATGCTTTTCCAATCTTCCAAGTTCTGTCTCATATTCTTGAAGTTTTCCAAATAGTGTTGCGGAAGTAAGTTTTGATAAATTCTTCTTTTCGGATATCGCCGTCACTTTTGGTTGCCACTCCCTTGTCAAAGATCTGAGCACTTTAAGATTAAGTTCTTCGGTAGTAAGAGTCTTACCAAGTGCCTTCAAGTGATTTGTCAAATGTACGAATCGTTTTTGCAAATCGAGAATAGTTTCTCCAGGCTTCATTCTAAACAGTTCGTACTCTTGGCTTAAAGTATTCAATCTTGATCTTTTAACTTCAGCGGTACCTTCATGAGTTTCTACAAGAGTATCCCAAATTTCCTTTGATGTTGTACATGTTGATATTCGGAAGAATTCATCCATACTAAGAGCACCATGAAGAAGACTGATCGCCTTTTTGTCAGCAAGAACCCTTTTTCTATCATTATCATCCCATGACGCTTTAGGTTTCTCCGATCCAACACCATTAACGATCGTTGTAGGAACATGAGGACCTTGTAGGACAGCCTCCCAAACTTCTTCTCCTTGTGCTTCTAGATGAGCCTTCATTTGGATTTTCCAAAAGTCAAAATATTCACCACAAAACAATGGAGGCTTGTTGTTAGAACCACCATCTTTGAAAACCGGTCTTTGATTTGCGGAAGCCATTCTGGATCTTTAGGAACAAGTTACCTATAACTTGCTCTGATGCCAAATGTAAGTATCAGATATGCCTAAGAGGGGGGTGAATTAGGTACTTTATAACTTTTTCGGTTTTATGGTGTAAAGTGATTATTTTTCTGGTTTATGGTAATATTACTAAAAGATGTAAAGTGCAGAAAAATAAATGACACAAGGATATATCCTGGTTCCCCTCACAAACCGAGAGTACTCCAGTCCCCTTACGCAGTAAGAGATTTCAATATAATTGGTATCTTGTACAAGCCTAACCAAACACCAAGAACAATCCTCTTGGACCAAGAACAATCCTCTTGGATTTTTCACTAGACCACTTATGAGAACAATCCTCTCAAAGTGTCTAACTTGTTTCCAACAATCCTGGATAACAAGAATACAACAAGTATTTGATTTTGTATAAGAGTTTGAATAATAGAACAATGTATCAATCTCTTGATTGATCTTCCCTTCCAATGTTAATAATTCACAATTCTTTAAAGTAATAGATTGCTCAAAATATTTTCTGATTTGGATGATATGAAAGTGTGTAGAAAATATCTTGAAAAAGATTGAAGAATAACAATGTGAATTTCTGAAAATTTCTAAGAGTTTTTGATTGGAAGAGGTGAAGAAAGAATTTGAAATTTTGAGTATATATAGATGTTCATAACACCTCTTGAAATATCACAAGTTTCTGTATTTTAATCATGAACCATTGCCAAGATTAAAGGAAAGGTTTTAATGAAAAGGTATTTGAGAAGGTGTAATGAAAAGATGCTGTTTTTCAAAAACGTTCAGCAAGCAATCGATTGCACCTTTGTGCAAATCGATTGCACAACTTCTAACAGTCAAAAAATTCAAAAAACCTTCAGTGCAAATCGATTGCTATATTGTGCAAATCGATTTACACAAGCAAAAACAGAAGCGCATGTAAAAACCTTCAGCAAGCAATCGATTTACAGTAAGTGTAAATCGATTTACACTAGGTGAAAATGCAGTTTTTGTTTATGAAACTTGAGATTTAAGAAGGAGTATGCTATGCAATTTTGTGGTTTGATTTTTGAGCATCTAAGACTTTAAGTAATTGATAATTATGATTATACCTATTCCAAAGAATCCATAGCTTGAATCAAAGTCTTTACACATGATGCTTTATCTTGAATATCATCTTTTCCTTCTTGTCATGTATGATTTGTCTTCATCAAAACAAAAGATCTTCCATTGAGAATCTTGATTTCACATACTCCGGATGAGAGATAGAGTTGTTGTTCTTGAGACTTAGCTTTGCAAAGATGGTGATGATGACTCGATCTAGTGCAGTGCCGCGATAATGATGATTGGAGAAGGTTAACAGAAGCGTTTGGTGAGGGTGATGATTGGAGAAATGGTGGTGAGAGGCAGTTACGGTGGCCGGAATTGGTTAGAAGGGATAGTTATGGTGGCCGGAGAAGTTTGTTATGGAGGTGGTTAGGGTGGTGAGAGGTGGAGCAAGGAAGAATGTGGGGAGAATGAATGAGAGTAAGAGGAAGGGAGAAGAGAGTATGGAGTGAGGGAATGGTGAATAGAAATGAGTCGTCTGAGTGCAAGTGAGTGTGACAGCTTTATATAGGGAATGTATGAACTTCCTCTTTGGTGAATGAGAGAAGTGGGACTTTCTTCCGACTTAATGAGCAAGTTTAGGCTATTTATAGTATCTCACTCTATTTCCTTTAACGTGTGCAGTATATGCATGGGCTTCTGTGGTAAGTAATGACTTGGTGTATGTTGCAAATAAAGCTCAACCTTCCCTTAGTTCAACATAATCATGATGATGACTTTGTGAGCTTATATCTTCTTCCATGAGCTACCCCTTATTTCCAACTCTAGACCAATGTAAAGAGGATACATAATAGAAGAAGATTGATGTTGAGAAGTTTGAAGGAACACACCTGTAGCCCGTTCAAAAGTTGCTTGCAAAGTGATGACATACCACTGCACACTACCTGCGTGCGTGACATGGAATTTTATGCCTGATGCCTTTGCTAATATGCACTTTCTAGGAGCATGACTTTGGATGTCTCTAACTAGATCAATATGTGTCCAAAATTAATGATCTTGATCTCGTTGGATAGAGGGCATGGCAAAGAATATTTTAAAGTCAAGCTTGTTCAAAATAGAGACTTGTGGAGGAAGAAAAATGGACTTGAAGTTGGAACACCATGTGTTTGATGATATGCCTGCGCATGACCTGGATTTTGCCTTGGCCAGATGCTTGACTTGGTCAGGGTGAGGGCATGACTTTGAACATCCACAATTGATTCAATATCCACCCAATTTACTCAATTCTTGTTTCATTGCATAGAGGGCATGGAGGAGAGGAGAATGATACCAAGTTTGAGCTTATAGCATTTTTGTACATCTCTGAAATCAGCTTGCAATTTGGCATGCCACATGCTTGATGAAATGTCTGGTCATGACCTGGCCCATGACCTGGATGGTGACTTGGTTCAAATGACTTTCCAGCAACTTCAAACCATTTTATCTCTTCATGCAAGCTTCAAATGAAAAAGTGTCCAACTACAAAGTTGTTCTCCTCCATGAGAGGAACAACTTTGATGTTGGAAGTTTCTCCAAAAAATGTCATTTGCCACGTGTAAATCAGGGCTTAAGTGGACTGCTCATCAAGATTTAAAACCTTCAAAAAATTTCTAAGTGTCAAAACTTTCCACTTTTGTCATTTTTCTATTTTTGGCAACTTTTTGTCAAACTCCTGATTTTATCCATTCTTTGACTTTTCTTGGTTGAATTTCCACCAAAAGTCAATATTTGAATAATTCTTCTGATTTTGACCCAAAAGTCAACTGTTCTGATTTTTCTGATTATTGATGGAATTCTTGATTAAATCTCCTCCAGTCAAATCCAGTCAAATGAATACATCCACATAGTCAATATGAAAGCTTCTCACTCATAAAATCCATTCCTGATTAAATGTTGACCAGAAAGTCAACTGGTTGACTTTGGTCAAGGAAACCCTGATTAAGAGGATCAGATGACTTATAGACTTGTACAGTCCCACCAATGCCTTGAGTTGAGAAAAACCCTAATCCAGGAAGATTTCAATGAAAACAAAGCCACATAATCACACCTCAGATCCTCACATTTGGTAGGAATTTCCTTGCCATAAAAGCTCTCCCTTGCTAGTCTCTGATTAGTACCAATGATATGAATGCATGAGTTGGATTATGACCTAAATGATGTATGTATGTGAATTATAAGCCAGATGAATAAGGGTAGGACAAATTTGGGGTATGACAGGTTGCAGGTACAAATTCAATATGTTGAGGTTATTCTTGAGTTGTAGGTACAAATGCATTATGTTGAGGTTGTTCTTGTGTTGTGTTACTAGATGGTTCTTTTTAGCAGTTTTCTTTGATTTTCTCTGCATATAAACATCAATAATAATAATAATAATAATAATAATAATAATAATAATAATTTAATGATTCATAGTATGACCATAATTAAATGCCTTTCTTGTTTGAGCTTCAGGGTCAACCGTAAGACTAGTATAACTTGCATTATGGAAATGTATACCATAATTCAACAATAACTTGTTTGTGCTTTTTCCTCATTAAGGTCCTCATCAAGTTCACCCTCCTCAATTTTTTTTGGCCTTTCGGGTTCCCTTTTGTATGTTGGAGGTAACATCCCCTCAATGTTAATCTCTGGCCACATATTTTGTCAATTAATAAGACTTACATTGTAACTATAGTATGCCGCATTGGAATAATAATCATCCACAAAATATTCAAGGCATCGGTTCATAAACTCTAATGCATATACTGCATGTCTACAAGGGAACCCTACTAAGTCCGAAAAATTATAAGTACATGTTTTTTTAAAGTGTCAACAATTAAAGTATGTCTGGTATGCGCATGTTCAACTTGCCATATTATTTCACCACACCATGATGGAATCCAATTACCCGCATGTTCAACTTTATTATATAACCTAAGCCTAGGTCTTGGCATTATTCTATGTTGCCATTTATCAATTTGTTCTCTTAAGTTAGAATTCCTATTCACGATGTAGTTTCTTTCCATTCACACATGATTTAGATTGGTTTATCTCTAGCAACTAATATAGTGTTATTAAGTGTCTCAGATACATTATTCATAAGTACATCACATTTGGGATAAAAAGAAAATGCATGCTTACACCATGCTTTAGTAGGTACTTTTGACAGAAACTCCCAAGCATTCACATTAGTCTCCTTTAACTCTTTCGTCTTAGCTTCTCATGCTTTAATAATGTATGTTTCCTTTGCTGCTCCCATCATCAAATCCCTAATCTATGTGCCTTCTCCAAACTACTTTATGAAATTGGCATATAAATGTCTAAGACATAACATGTGCTTTACCCTTTCAAACATTTCTTCAAACACAAGGATCAATTTTTGCAAACTAATTTCAAGCAAACAAACAGATATCAACATTATGGATAAAATCCAAAATTACTACCAATATTAGGGATGAAATCTAAAATTAAAAGCATAATCAAGGATGAAATCCAAAATTATAAAGCACAATCAAGGATGAAATCAGAAGATTCCATCCTAGTTGCCACAGTCTTAGCAACCTATTTGGAAGAAGCTGAACTATTATTCAATACCCTACCACACGTGTGAGTACCAACCCATCTCTTCATTATATACGTGTGCGTTTTTCCAACTTTACTTACAAGTGCCAAAAACCCAAATTTTCCCTTGCAAATTACCTTTACTCTAACTTTGGCATTTTCACATACTTTATCTCTATCCCATTTAACACTAACCATTCAATAAATGATTCCTTAAACTCAATAGGTGATCCAAACTCTAATCCCTCTTTGAACTTGTAATTCTTGTCCAAATTCTCCATCTTAAACTTAGGATACTTTGGTTCATTTTCTTGATATAAAGAATCAAGGTCACTTCTACCAAGCTCATCACTAGCATAGTTAGTGTCCATCTTATATCCAAACCACTAGAGGAACTTGTATTATCAACACCAATTTATAATTTCTTTAGAGTGTGCATGTGCTTCCTTGCTACAAGTTTTACCCTCCTCCTTTTTTCCTCGACCTTAGTTCATTTATCAATTAAATCAAAGTTATCACTGAATCCAAAAGCCCTCCCATCCTCGCTATCATCAAATGATATGCCATCACTTTTAAAGTCACTATCAGCATGTTCATCTTATTCAACATTATTTCCAACATCGGCTATTTCATGTTCTTCAACATTATTTCCATCATTAGTTAATTCATCTTTTTCAACATTATTTCCAACAGCAACTACTTCATCTTCGTCGACATTATTTCCAACATCAACTACTCCATCTTCTTCAACATTATTTCCAACATCAACCACTTCATTTTCTTCAACATTAACTCCATCCATGCCTTTAATAATATGCTCAACATATATGTGCACTACGCAGTTCATTTCAATAACATATTTATAAACCTCACCAGCATCATGATCACTAACTGTTCTATTATACCTAACTACATCATTCTTATACCACCAAAATATTTTGAATTATCAACTGGAATAATCTCTTTCACAATACTAGTAGCTTCCAAGAAGCTTTACCGATCAGGATCAATGTCTACTACATGTTTTTCCCCCTTTGTAATATACTATATTGTCCCTAACAAAGCTAACACTATAATGAAAATTTAAACAAAAACTCATCCCTAGAAATTTCAAGAACACACGACGACAAAAACCAACTCTTATGATTTGAACTATCAAAAAATACAAAACACGGTTAATCGAAAAATATTTTTCTTCAATCGTTCGTCTTTCTCAATCGCGTTCTTGAATCATCTACCACATTTGAACAACCTTGCTCATGCAATTGCCTCCTACATAAAGCTTCCTATTTTTCCTATTTTGAAACCCTAATTTGCATGGATTAAATGTAAAAATTTATTTGTGGTTTTTTGGGCATTTTTTGGTGGGAAACTATACTTTCCACGTAATAATAGAGTTTCAAGAGAGGAAATGGAAAATTAATGCCACATCATTAATGTTAATCGCATCATCTTATTTTAACAGATGTTTAACATTAGGGACTAACGCCAAAATGAAATCAACAGTTAGAGACTCTATACAAAACAAATTAAGGGACTATAGAATAAAAAACACGCCAACTTACAAGGACGAAAAGACTATTTAAGCCTAAAATTTTTAAAAAAAATCCCTCTATTACAAAAATACACTCATTATGAACAAATATAGTATAAAAATACCATTTTGATAACTTTATTGCATCCTCCTGAAAGGTTAACTATCTCATTATTCAAAAGTCTCATGTTTTTTTGTTAGAAGGTCTTTTAAGATTTTAGCATATGTCCAAATTTGTTGAAGTGCTTTTAAAAAAGGTTTATTCACTTGTAAACTATTGAGCAATGTAAGGAATTACTTGTATTGTCTTTCTTTAGAATCTTGTTTCATCATAGGCATATATGGAAATCATATTGGCGGTAAACTAGAGAAACATTCCACCTCTGTAACTACTGTTGTAACTATTGTAGCATCACTTGTGCTTAGGATGTGTTTCAATATAATCATTTCTTTGGCTGTTGCAAAAAAAAATTATTAGAATAATATTTCATCATGCAATTGAATCTTATTTATCACGTACTTGAATTTTCGAATCAAATGCATCTAATTATTTCAACCAAATTTCATTTCATCAAATACTAACACAAGTTATTGAGAAAAATCAAAAATTAAAAAAATTATCCAATAAAAATAATTATTTATTCAAACTTGAACATGCTTATTACTTTCACAAAATGGACAATGTTCAAGTTCTTTTCACAAAACAATCATTTCATTTTACAAAATAGACAAACAAACTTAACTGTTAAAATAAAGTATAACTAAAATTAAATAATAGGTTTTGGTATACTTTAATATTCATCTTCCTCTCATTCACATTCTTCACTCACTTCTTCTCCATTTTCTCCCTCTTCTCCGTTTTCTTCCTTTTCTCCGCTTTCCTGTTCTTCACTTCCAACATTACCACTTCCCTTATAGCACTTGATATGAGCAATAAATTTTGTTTGAGTAGGAATCACGTGGATCTAGGAAGTTGAATCACTAAAAAAAATTCCTTTTACTTTGGTTAGAAATGGAGTTAACCTCGGTTACGTATGAGGTAAATAAGGGCGATATGAAATGTGCCCAATTTTATAGCTCGGTCTAGGATCCACCAAGGAGAAATACTTC
The DNA here is from genome assembly GCF_029867415.1 of Vicia villosa. Classification (NCBI taxonomy): domain Eukaryota; kingdom Viridiplantae; phylum Streptophyta; class Magnoliopsida; order Fabales; family Fabaceae; genus Vicia; species Vicia villosa. The sequence goes on along the minus strand of NC_081183.1, from coordinate 42,053,094 downwards.
ATGGTCATTGGTTCGATCCCTATAAACAACATTTTTATTATTTTCAGAAATAGATGTCGCACCCCACATTCACTCTCGGTTATAAGAAAAACTGAGGTAATATAGCACTAGTATTACCTTGGTTATTAATATTAAACCAAGGTAATATAGCAGTATTATTATTTTCTATAATTATGTTTTAATTCTCAAACAGAAATAGAAATTCTCATATGAGGTAAATAAGGGAGAGATGAAATGTGCCCAATTTTTTAGCTCGGTCTAGGATCCACCAAGGAAAAATACTTCATGGTCATTGGTTCGATCCCTATAAACAACATTTTTATTATTTTCAGAACTAGATGTCGCACCCCACATTCACTCTCGATTATAAGAAAAACGGAGGTAATATAGCACTATTATTACCTTGGTTATTAATACTAAACCGAGGTAATATAGCAGTATTATTATTTTCTATAATTTTGTTTTAATTCTCAAACAGAAATATAAATTCTCATACAAAAACATTTTACCAAAAATATTCATTGTATACACCTATTACAAAATTGTGAGATATTGGATCGAACTCTAGTATGGTCGAAGGGTAGTTTCTTGGTTCGGCAGGTTTAAGCATGAAGTCGAAGGTTGTTCACATGCTTGTGTCGAAGATGCTAGGGTTGTTAGCATGTTAAATTAGGTTTTAGTGTTTAAACCCTAATTTGTTAAGTTAGCTTGTTTATTAAGTTGGCTTGTGTAATGGGCCTTGTGGAAAAAGCCCATTAGTTAGTATGTTAGGTTTTATTATAAATAGCATACTAGTCTCTCATCATTGTAAGCTGCAAATCCTAATTTAGGGTGAGAGAGGTTATTTGTTATTCTTGTAAACTTGTAATCTTGTTTTAAGAGAACGTAAAAGAATAGCAGTTATAACCAATTCTTGTGTTCTTCTTATCTTCCCTAATTCCTATTATACTTCGTTCTTGACATCGTTTTTCACAACAAATTGGTGCGGTGAGCATGGAGAAGATGCCTTCAACAAAGTATGAGATTGAAAAGTTCACCGGAGTGAATGATTTCGGTCTGTGGCGTTTGAAGATGAAAGCCCTACTGATTCAGCAGGGTTGTTTGGAAGCGTTGAAGGGAGAGGCAGCCATGAATGCAGAATTGACGGCAGCGGAGAAGATGAATATGATCGAGAAAGCACACAGCGCAATTTTGTTGAGCCTTGGTGATAAGGTTCTCCGGCAGGTATTAAAGGAGACGACGGCATCAGGGTTATGGGTGAAACTTGAAAGTTTGTATATGACCAAATCGCTGGTAAATCGACTCTACCTGAAGCAAGCTTTATATTCATTCAAGATGATTGAAGACAAAGTATTGGCTGAGCAGTTAGATATGTTCAACAAGCTGATTCTTGATCTTGAAAATATTGATGTGAAGATCGATGATGAAGATCAAGCACTATTACTATTGTGTTCTTTGTCTCGATCACATGCTCACTTCAAAGAAACTCTCTTGTATGGAAGGGAGTCCCTGACGTTTGAAGAAGTTCAATCAGCCTTTTACTCTAAGGACTTGAATGAACGAAAGGAGCATAAAACTTCGACTGTTGGCGAAGGTTTGGCCGTTAAAGGAAAACTCTTACGAAAGGATCGTAAGTTCGACAAGAAGAAAGGCAAAATCCAGTCGAAGTCTTACAGTGGCGAAGCATCTGGCATTCGATGCTACCATTGTAAGAAGGAGGGTCACACAAGAAAGGTGTTCCCTGAACGCCTGAAATATCATGGAGGTAAGGATAATGGCAACGCTGCCATTGTTCAAGATGATTTCGAATCATCTGATGTTCTTGTGGTTTCAAGCAGTGACTCTAAGAAGGAGTGGATTATGGATTCAGGTTGCACTTGGCACATGACTCCAAACAAAGACTTGTTCGAGGAATTATATGATCAAGATGGTGGATCAGTATTGCTGGGAAACAACAAGGCTTGTAAGATTGCAGGTGTTGGATCTGTGAGATTCAAGCTCCATGATCAGTCAATAAGGTTGTTGACTGAAGTCAGGTATGTTCCTGATTTGAAGAGAAATTTGCTTTCTCTTGGTGAATTCGACAAGAAAGGATATGTTTTCCATGGAGAGAAAAGTATCCTAAGAGTCATGAAGGGTTCAAAGGAAGTCTTGAGAGGCGTGAAGAAACAAGGCTTGTATACCCTTGAGGCTGAAGTTGTAAGTGGTTCGACAAATGTTGCATCCACGAAACCTTTGTCGAAGACAGAAATCTGGCACATGAGATTGGGCCATGTCAGTGAAAGGGGTCTGGTCGAATTAGGGAAACAAAATCTGCTTGGTGGAGACAAAGTCGAAAAGCTGGAGTTTTGTGAACCCTGTGTACTTGGAAAATATTGCAGAGTGAAGTTCAACAAAGGCAAACAAAGAACACATGGATCCCTTGATTACATCCATGCTGATCTTTGGGGGCCTGCAAGGTGTCCATCACATTCAGGAGCAAGGTATTTTCTATCCATAGTAGATGATTATTCCAGAAAATTATGGGTATTCATCCATAAGACTAAGGATGAAACTTTTGAGAATTTCAAAAGTTGGAAGACTCTGGTTGAAAATCAGACTGGCAGAAAGGTCAAGAGGTTGAGAATCGACAATGGCCTTGAATTTTGCAATGAGGCATTCGACAGTTTTTGTGCTGCCTCTGGTATTGCAAGACATAGAACTACTGCAGGTACTCCACAGCAAAATGGTTTGGCTGAAAGGTTTAATCGAACTATTTTGGAGAGAGTCAGATGCATGTTGACTAGTGCGGGGTTAAAGAAGGTGTTCTGGGATGAGGCTATTTCGACAGCAACATATCTGATAAACAGATGTCCTTCGACAGCGTTAGATATAAAGACACCTGAAGAAGTTTGGTCGGGACATCCACCATATTTCGACAAACTGAGAGTATTTGGCTGCGTAGCCTATGCTCACATTAGGCAAGACAAGGTCGAACCTAGAGCTCTGAAATGCATGTTCATGGGATACTCTGAAGGGGTCAAAGCTTATAGGCTATGGTGCCTAGAGCCAGGTCACAGGAGGTGTATCACCAGTCGAGATGTAGTTTTCAATGAAGCTGAAATGGCTTTTAAGAAAATTGATGATGTTGGTCGAAGTACAGAAACATCTGACGAAGAGCTGGAACAGGTAGAGATTCCTGTTGAAGTGGAGCATGTTGATGCTGAATTGCATATCCCTGATGAAGTCGAAGAAGAAGCAGAAGATGCTGAGGAAGTTGAGGAAACTGACGATGACTACCTATTGTCGAGAAATAGGTCGAGAAGAGTCATAAAGGCACCTCAGAGGCTTGGGTATGCAAATCTTATAGCTTATGCCTTAATCTCTGCAAGTGAGGTTCTAGACGAAGAACCTAGAGACTACAAGGAAGTTATGAGGAGTCGAAATAAGACTGAATGGCTGAAGGCCATGGATGATGAGATGAAATCTCTTCATGATAATCATACTTGGGAACTGATCAAGAAACCTGTTGGAGCAAGGTTAGTCAGCTGTAAATGGATTTCCAAAGTTAAGGAAGGAATTGAAGGAGTGACGTCGAAAAGATACAAGGCAAGGTTAGTTGCAAGGGGTTTCACTCAGAAAGAAGTGTCGACTTCAATGATGTGTTTTCTCCTGTTGTGAAGCATAGGTCCATTCAAATGTTACTTGCTATGGTAGCACAGTTCGATCTTGAACTGGAACAGATGGATGTGAAGACTGCGTTCTTGTATGGTGATTTAGATGAAACGATCCTGATGAGGCAACCTGAAGGGTATGTCAAAAAGGGGAAGGAATATTATGTGTGCAAGTTAAAGAGATCTTTGTATGGGCTGAAACAATCTCCTCGACAGTGGAATAGGAGATTCGACAAGTTCATGGCACGCATAAGTTTCATTAGAAGTCAGCTCGACCACTGCGTTTACTTCAGATTTCGACCTGGTAATTCATTTGTTATTTTATTGCTTTATGTGGATGATATTCTCATAGCAAGCAACAATGTTGAAGATGTGACGAGGGTGAAGGCTAAACTCAATAAGGAGTTCGATATGAAGGATCTGGGAGCTGCTTCCAGAATTCTTGGAATTGACATTCGAAGAGATAGAAAGAAGTCTAAGTTATGCTTATCTCAAGAGGCATACCTACGGAAGATTCTTGAAAAGTTTGGTATGTCGAATTCGAAGCCAGTTGTGACTCCAACAAACCCTCAATTCAAGCTGAGTATTGATCAGTGTCCCAGTACTGATGTCAAAAGAGCCTATATGAATAGCATCCCATATGCTAATATAGTTGGTTCTTTGATGTATGCTATGGTCTGTACTAGACCCGACATAGCATACGCAGTAAGTCTTGTAAGCAGGTACATGGCGAATCTTGGAAAGGCTCACTGGCAAGCATTGAAGTGGATTTTAAGGTACATAAATAGGTCTCTGAAAAGAATCCTAATTTATGGTGGAGCCTTGGGTGAAGATGGTAAAGCAGCAATTGGAGGATATGTCGACTCTGATTATGCAGGTTGTATGGATTCCAGAAAATCTATTTTTGGATATGTTTTCATTATGTTTGGCCCAGCAATTAGTTGGAAAGCAACACTTCAGAAGGTTGTTGCTCTATCAACCACTGAAGCGGAGTATATTGCCTTAACTGAAGCTGTGAAAGAAGCATTTTGGCTTGAAGGTTTTGCGAAGGAGCTGAAACTTCAAGGTCGAGGTATCACTGTTAAATGTGATAGTCAAAGTGCAATACACCTGTCGAAGAATTCAGCCTATCATGAACGAACTAAGCACATTAATGTGAGGCTGCATTTCGTCAGAGGAGTAATCGAGCGTGGAGAAGTCCAAGTGTTGAAGGTTTCAACTGAAGACAATGCTGCTGATATGATCACCAAGACATTGTCGAGTTGCAAGTTTTTCCACTGTATGCAGTTGCTAAAGCTACATGAAGAAAGCTAGTTGTTCCCTTGATGTTGTAGAGTTAGATCCAAGGTGGAGATTTGTGAGATATTGGATCGAACTCTAGTATGGTCGAAGGGTAGTTTCTTGGTTCGACAGGTTTAAGCATGAAGTCGAAGATTGTTCACATGCTTGTGTCGAACATGCTAGGGTTGTTAGCATGTTAAATTAGGTTTTAGTGTTTAAACCCTAATTTGTTAAGTTAGCTTGTTTATTAAGTTGGCTTGTGTAATGGGCCTTGTGGAAAAAGCCCATTAGTTAGTATGTTAGGTTTTATTATAAATAGCATACTAGTCTCTCATCATTGTAAGCTGCAAATCCTAATTTAGGGTGAGAGAGGTTATTTGTTATTCTTGTAAACTTGTAATCTTGTTTTAAGATAAAGTAAAAGAATAGCAGTTATAACCAATTCTTGTGTTCTTCTTATCTTCCCTAATTCCTATTATACTTTGTTCTTGACATCGTTTTTCACAACAAATAAAAATGGAACACACCTTATAATGTTACAACAAAATATAAACAAATGATTAAACAACAAAGCCAATAACAAAAATGCAATTTCTTGTTGGTCATCCAAAAGTTGTCTTTTGTTATTTGTAATAGATCGTTGAGCCCCTCTAATTTGAACAACATTTATAATCAATTATAATAATCAACAACAACAACATTAAATATTTAAATTTTTTATGTCAACAACAACAATAACAACATTAAAAATTCAATCTTTAACAACAACTTCAAACTTTAATATCCACAACATGCATCAACACTAACAACATTAAAAATTCAATCTTTAACAACAACTTTAAACTTTAATATCAACTACATGCATCATATTACACTTATTTCAGAGGTTTTTAATCTTTTAACTTTTACTTCTAAAACCATGCAACTTATCCTTCGACATCTCTACAAGTTGGAAAAAGTAAATATTAGTAAAAATACTAAAAAAGTAAAATATATGTATATATATATATATATATATATATATATATATATATATATATATATATATATGTGAATCATTTTCTTCAGATTAGAGACGTACATGTGTTGTGAAAAAGGGGTCTTAAAATTTAAATCTTGATTTTAATCACTGTCGAGAATATGTTTTCCTAATAAATTATTAGTCATCTTGTGTTAGAAGGATTAGTGATATAAAAACTCGTTTTGCTCGGGACGCCATGATGAATGCTTTGTTCATATAAGCTGCCTTTCAAAGATCAAAATGTATGGGTCCTAATTCATTGGTTTCTACACTAGTCTTACTGTCCATCCACTTGCACTTTAGGCACTTTAGAAGTAACATAATCAATCTCAAAATCTCCTCAATGACCCCCAAAGTACGCTCTAGATGCCAGTACATGATTGTTATCTTTGGAAACAGAGAACTACATGGATTTTGCTTCAACGATAATCCTACTATTTTACATGATGCTACAACCATCCATTGATTTTGTGTAGAATGCAAATTTAATATTGTAGTAAGCACTCCAAGCTATTACATTAAACTTAGGCATATATAAGGGAACTTAGTATGAGTGCACTTGTCCGTTAGATGTTTTGCATGATGTCAAAATTATGAAAAATTTAGCATTTCTGTATATTGGACGGTATCTCTGAATCATCACGTGCACCTTTGCATTATGGATCTTATAATGCACTTAGAACATGTTTGGAAAAGGTATCATGCTTTAAAAATGAGTTCTGATGCATTAAAAGTCATTTTTTGCACAAAACACATATTTATGTGTCGACACATATGCAGTGAGAGTCGACACAAGTGGGTCAATAATAAAGCTTGTAGCCTCTGTTTGCATGTGTCGATACATACAACCTTTCAAATCGACCCATGCTGTAAAAATTACTCATATGTGTCGACACATGTGATGGACAGGTTGACATATGTGCTGCATTTTTAAAAATTGTAGCTTATGTGTGTTGACACATAACCTTGCACAGGTCGACATATGCATCAACATGAGTCGACACATGATTTATATGCGATACGTGCTGTTAATTTTTTGAAAAAACGTACATTTATAAATACTTCTGTTTACGGTGATTTCCGGTAAACAACCGCTAGTCTTCCAAACTATAATAAATATGATTTGGTTACTCGCAGGATCGACTAGATTGATCCTAGGACACATAGTCAAGAAGATTGTTATCAAAGTTTATTCGAACCATATTCATGATTTGTCTTCTTCAATAAGCGTTGTTCGATTAAAGAACAAATAGTCTTGATAATCACTTTGTTATATATAAATGTGACTTCAACGAAAAGATAAGTAATACAACATATGAAACTAAAAGGGTTGTTAAAACGTAAAGAATCTTAAACTGCAGAAATGTTAAAGACTTTGAAAGTAAATAACATGAAAGTAATTCGAAAGTAAAAGGCATTAAAGTAAAGATACAGAAATGTAAATGGCAAGAAGTAAACGAAATGCAGTAATTCTGGAAGATAAAAGATAATACACATGTATTAAAGTGGTGGTGTCATACGTACATTTTCTCAGCGAACTCTTTCTCTTAACGCTTGATACTTGAGTAAATATGTGAGTGATTTGTACAAAATGAACACACAGAATCCTAACATTAAGACTCCTATTTATACTAGTTTCGACCTTAACGGTCCTACACTAATCTGCTGCCACGTTTCTCATAAGAACTTCTAGCGATGCCATCTGTTATTGGACAGTTACGAAACCGTCTTCGAATTTCAAATCTTCCCGCCTGAGTCCGTCTTCGACGCGTGGCAGTGTATTAAAAACACTACGAAAATACGCTAAGTAGTAAATACTTAAATATTTATAAATTTTGTCTAAGTCCCGAAGACACATATTTTCACTAGCTTTCAGTATTCACTATCTTCATCGAACTTAGAAGTCTTTATTCTCGAAGCATGACCATCAGTAGCCATTCTTTCTTCCTTAAGGGATGGTCATCAGTAACCATCTTTCCTTCGATTTTCTTCTTCTTCGAAGGACAAATACTATAAAACGAAATCTTCAGCTAACAAATTGCCCCCAATAAATGCCTGTTTCGAGAGTCAACAGAAATAGGCGTTTCTTGTCATTATAAGATTTCGTTCTTTATTGATCTTTGAGAGTTCCAAGACTGCTGACTAACGTCATAATCATTGATGACACCATTTCCGAAACGTCTTGTCATTTTCAAAGATGTCTTCTCATAACTTACATTCCCACGTTTTAACCTTACTTCTTGATCATTACTCCTACATACTAGGAGTAAAGCTAACTTCATTCGACCGCCGTTGGATTAAATCACCAACCGCCACGTGTTCTTTGGATTTTACCCAAAAGATTTAAAAAGGGTTTCCGTTAAACCTTTAAATACTTGGTCTTGCACTTCTACACAACCTTTCATTCCTATTTCTTCATCTTCTTCAACAAAAACCAAACATCTTCAATCTCTTCAAAATTTCGCTCCCTTAATCAGAAATTTCTCTATGGCTTCATCTTCAAATTTTCTTCAACCTACTCTGAAGCTCCAATCAACAACGCGGTCTGGGGAACAAGAGCACGTTCAAAACCCTAACACTGAAGAAATACGCGTTATTTACGCTTCCCAGGTAATCATTCCCTTTGAACTTTCTGGAAAATCTCTCGCTTTTATGGGTCCATTACCAGGTGAAAATATCCCATCTCTGAATAAATTCTTCCCTGCTTATTACAAGACTAGACCATTAGTTAGCAAAATTAGGATAGATGAAGATGGCTGTTCTCCCTTAGGCAAATCTGCTAACATTGAAGAAACTTCAACTGCAACTCCTTTAGCTTTAACGAAAATTAGGTTAAACTATATGACCAATTCTGTAAAAGTGTTTAGGTCAATCCCTTTAGCCAAAGATCCTGACTTGTACTATGCCTGGTTAGAAAAAGTAGAAAAACAGAAAGAATCCTTCTGGAAATCGTTAGGAATATACGATTTGATTCAACTGTCAAAGACAGGTTTAGAATACAACCAACCCATGTTAGTAGCAGCGGTTCACTTTTGGGATGCTTCTCACAACACTTTCCATCTCCCATGTGGAATGGTTACCCCTACGCTTTTCGATGTGGCTGCTATTACAGGACTTCGACCAACTGGCGAAACCTTTGATCCCAATGAAATGGATAATGACACTATTGGTTTTAATGACTCACAAGTCACTTATACTGCATTCATCCAGAAGCACCATATCACCACTGAAACGTCAGTATCTGATGAAGAGCATATTGCTTTCCTGGCATTGTGGCTTTCACGATGTGCCTTCTGCTCAAGATCTATCCAAGTTGCAAAGAGGTACCTTTGTATGGCTAATCAGTTGCATGCTGGGAAAAAACTCAACCTCAGCCAACTGCTTTTAGGGTCTCTTTATGAAAACCTCAGCGAAGCTGCAAACCTTACCAAGAATTTCAAATCTGGTAGTTTACTTTACGCTGGTCCTTTCTGGCTATTGCAACTGTGGCTTAATGCTACATTCGAAACTCATCTTCCCTTTCGAGGAGACGTCAATGAGGAGGATAGCAAAATCAAAAATCGAACTATAGAGGGGACCAGGTTAGCTTACCTAACTCCAAAAGAAGAAATGGGAAAGCTTCATGAACACTTTCTGGCGTTTTCAATGATGTTTGCCCGACGTAGCCAGTTCGATCCTTCTATGGCCCCATTTGTACACAGAACAATAGGTCCTGAATGGTTTACTCGAAAATTTCCACCAACATCTCAGGATCAACAAACTGAATCTATGGAAATTTGGGAAGCCTTTCTGACTCCAAGGTTATTCTCCCATCGTCTCCGACCATCAAAAGGCCAATGTATTCTCATGTGCTATCAACCGAATTTGGTCTCGAGACAGTTTGGGTTAGCTCAAATAAAACCCAAGTGTTTATATGAGAAAAGAAACCATATGTGTTTCCATACCTTGTACTTGACTGAAGAAGAATGTAAAACAAAAATCAACAAATGCGTTGGCATCACCAATCTTTCTCCTGTCCCTTTCGAACCTGCTTTTTACTCTACACCAGATTTTCATCAATGGTGGACGCAGTATTATAGCTCTCAAATCTTTGATGATGATAGCCTTGCTCAGGAACTAACTGCAGCTTTTACTGATGTGCAGGAGAATTTTCAAAAAGGTACTTCAACTCATATTAAAGAAATCCAAGCTTTTCAAAAATTCTTTGAAACTATCTATAGGCCTGATGATCTTAGTCGGACCGTTCGTGAGGCTGCAGTCACTTTACGCGAAAGGTTTTCCGCCAAACTGGATAAGTTGAAATTGCCCTCGTATGTTCGACCAGAACTACGCTATGAAGTGGCTTTCAAACTTAATCCTCCAAAATTCCCTCCACTACCAAGTGCTGATTTTGGTGTGGCTCTAAGTCCCCCTTTCCCAGACTGGTTCATGTGTGGGAATGCTCTCAAAATTCTTCGAGAGAGTACCAAAAAACGCGCTGAACGAGTGGTTCCGACTAAGCATACCTTGGATACCTTCAAAGGACATCTTCATATAGATCTTAAACATGTTCGTGTCCTGACTCCAATACCTGAAGGTTTGGATTAAGACAATCTTTTCGACTGACTTTTCTTTTCTTTGTTGATATACTGATTTCAGTTTCAACTACAGCTGTTGCACGAAGGAGGAAGATCAAGGAAGCTTCTGCCCAAAAAGATTCTGGGACATCTACGAGCAACAAGCCAAGTGAAAGTGATTCCATCGTCACTGGCAAGAAGCCCACGGTACATACTCATCTCATATTCTTGATTTTGTACAATCTGTGAGTAGTATTCATCTTTCTTATCTTCTATTTGCCAGAGCTCGAAACCCCCAACAGGTTCGAAGCGGAAAGCTTCTTTGACAGTTGCCTCAGATGGCGAAGATAAATCCCCTCCTCAAACTAGACAAGGACACAAGAAGAAACACAAAGCTGTTACCCCTTCAAGAAAAGGGAAAAGGGCAAGTCCCTCTAAAGCTGCTTCTCCTGGTGATAAGGCGTCCTCTGAAGAGTCTCCTTTGAAAACTGCTAGTAATGCTTTCGTTGTGGAAAGTCATAATTCAAGTCCAGACAATATCCCAACCAAGGTATTTGGGTTTCTCCTACGTATTATCTTGTGATTTTAACTAAATAATTGCACTGACATTTTACCTTGTTTTTGCAGGATGACGCTGGCACTGCCACTTCAGGTTTTAAAGATCATGGCCTTACCATTAATATTGACAAACTTCACGGTAATTGTCAAACTTTAACTTTCGTCAATTAAACCCCTCAAAGGCTTATCTTTACGACTAAATTTGCTCCGTTTAACATAGGTATCTCTCATAACCAAACTCACGTTCTTTCGCCAGTCTTCGAAGATGTTAGGCCAATTGCTACCATATTGCCTAATGAACCAATCGAAGAAAGCCAATCTACTGACGAATCTCCACCTACTCATCAAGACAAAAATTTGGAAGAAGATCATCCATTCTCAGGCAGCGACAATGTGAACCCACAATCACATGACAATGAAGATACTGCGTCAGAGAAAGATGCCATGGAAGAGACTTCTCGACCAGAAAAACAAGATCCTCAAGGAACTTCGACTCTTGATGCAAAAACCGTTCCTGAGACAACTTCGACGCTTGCCCCTGCAAAGCCTACTCCTTCGGAGCTGGAACAACTTAAGCAAACTGATCCTCTTGGTTTCTTAAAGGCTATCATGAATGTGAATACTTCTTCGCCGTCGGAACTTAATGTCTCTCCAGCTGTAACTGTAGAATCTAGTGACAAGGAAGATATTCCTAGCCTCCTTCGACAAATAAAAGAGAGATTCTTTGGGGTCAATCTTGTAGACGTTCTCAACCGGGAACCTATTAAGAGTCACAACTTAAATCAACTTCTAAAGAAAGTAGATTTGCTTCAAGTTTCCACAGAAGTTTCAGAGGTAATTGTTCTGCTAGGCTCTCTTCTTGAGCAACTCCAGGCCAACATTCTTCGAAAACAAAATGTCGAAAAAGAGCTATCTGAGACAATGGCCTCTCATGACTCTTCATGGAATTCTGCTGTGGACGCCACGAAACAAGGTGAGGCCCTCAAGCTTAAACATTCAGAAAATCAGAAGGCCTTTGATGATTATGAAAAGAACATCAACTCCTGGAGACAAGAGATAAAGGCGCTCGAGGATAAGATAAAGGAAGCTGAACGTTGTCAAGCAGCCATACAAAAATCCAACCAACAAGATTTGCTCGAAGTGGTGCAGTCGGGAATTAAACATTTCGAGACTGCACAGAAATTAGTGCCAGAGATCGAAAGATTGAAGAAACAACGGGCACTAATTGAGCTTCGTATGTCTTCGTGGGAGACTCAATACTTGAAGATCAAAATGGATCTCCCTAAGGATTTTAACTAGATGTTTTCAATCTTGTTACTTGTTGCACCTTTGTTTTGTAATCGAAACTATTGTAGACATATAATATTTGTATGCTTGACTCCCATTTATATCTATAATGTTTGCCAGCATTACTTTTAGCGAATCTAAATCATTTCTGCCAAAAAATATATCTTTAGATTTTCTACAGTGCTTTTATTAAATGCAACATGTAGAACCTGAACATCTTTCGCAGCATCCTTGCCTCTAGACTTGACGTTTCCACTTCTCTTAGCCATAATCATTATTAAAAAGTGACGTCACTTTCTCCAAAACATCAAATTAAGACGTGCGTGCATCAGTTTCATGATTACTTCTCAACTTCCAAGGGCGGGAAACGGCGGAAGCCATAACTTCTCACTTTGGAAAACCAACCGCAGTCCAATCACTCATTAACAATTTAAAACCACCCTTCAGTATTCCGAGTCTATATAAAGGGTCTAACATTACCTTCATTTCTTCATTCATGCGCTTTCTCTCCAACCCAAACACAGAAAAAGAAAACACACACCTTTTCTCAAAACACCACTTTTTCTTGCAATGGCTGGAACTCTCTCCTTTAATGACATCAAAGCCCTCATCAAGGGTGAGTTCAGACTCTCTGAGGATGAACTTGTTCGTAACTTCATTAATATTGAAACCCTCTTTGCTAACCAAGAATTGAACTTCTACTTTGAAGAAGTCCTGGAGGGTGCTATCTACCCCAACATGGTGGCAGAGTTCTGGATGAATGTGTCTTTACGCATAGATCCTGAAGGTAGGGCCACCATTGATTCATCAATTCGACATGCTCACCTTAGCATCACTCCCACTACTATTGCCAATCTAATAAGATGCAATAACTCTGGGGCAACTTTTGATGATAACAGTTTCAGCATGACTACTCATCTCATGTTGAGAACTCTTATGGACAATGATCGCTTCAGTGCCAAAACCATCAGGATCTGGCACCAGATGCTCGTAGGAAACTTCCAACCTCGGCGGATCGATGAGAACAACATCATGGTTGAAGACTTGGAGTTTATCCTCTGTGGTCTTCGAGGGAGGAAGATTAACATTCCTTTGATGATCTTCAAAGGACTTGTTAAAGCTGTCTCTATCGGTGTTGACCGTCGAGAGAGTGTGACCTGTCTTCCATACGGGAGACTCCTCAGTTACATTTTTCTTAAGAAAGGTGTAGTGAGGAGGATGCGTGATTCTGGAGCCAGGGATATGTTCGAGGCTGAACCCTCGCCTGTGCTGTCCTTGGAAGGCTTGGACCAAAGGATCAACTAGCTAGTTTTTTCCTTAGGGTTTTTTTTTTATGCCTTTTTTCTCTTTTTTTTTAAATCTTGGATCCTATTCTTTGGATCCTTTGTAATGCATGCAGTTCTCTGCTTTTAAATGAAAAATATTTTTGGTGTCTCCTTAGACTCTTTTCCTTTCATTTAAAATTTATTCTGATCGCAAAGCCATTTTGATCAACGTAGCGTATATATTTTGACACGTGCCTGACCATTTTGGCTTTTCGTAGTACCCTGAGTATCTACGTTTTTGCAATCTTTACTTCGTACATACTTGGTTTATATCTCTTCAAATATTTCCCGTTTACTCTTAAGATCCTCCGATCTTCTGCTAGTTCTTCAATTTCATAAGCATTGTTCGAGAATACTTTCAAGATTCGAAAGGGTCCTTCCCAATGTGGGGACCATTTACCAAGTGCCTGATTCTTTCGATCTATAGGTAAAATAACTTTCCAAACTAAGTCATTAGTAACAAAAGTTTTACCTTTCACCTTTTTATTATATGCTCTGGACACTCTTTCCTTTTGCCTTTTGATCATTTCCAGTGCTCGAAGTCTGTTTTCGTCCAAATCTACTAACTCATTCATCATTAATTCCCAGTATATGTTAGGAGGAATGTCTGCTTGTCTTTGTATTCTCACCGATTGCAAACATATCTCAATTGGGAGTACTGCATCGTGCCCAAATGTTAACTGGAAAGGAGTTGTATTTGTAGCTTCTTTTGGAGATGTTCGACAAGCCCAGAGTGCTTGATCTAAAGTCTTATGCCAATTCTTGGGTTTCTTTCCCACATGTTTCTTAATAAGGCCAATTATTACTTTGTTTGCTGCTTCAACCTGTCCATTTGCTTGAGCATAATAAGGTGTAGAAGTAAATAACTTGAAACCTATTTCTCTGGCAAAGTCTTGCATTTTTCGTCCAGTAAAGACTGATCCCTGATCAGTTGTTATACTCTCTGGGATTCCAAACCTATATATAATGTGTTTTTGAATAAACTCAATTACAGCCTCTTGATCCACATTTGCCAGTGGTATTGCTTCGACCCATTTCGTGAAATAGTCTATTCCTACCAAAATGTACCTTTGACCTTTAGATGACTTGGGGTGAATTTCCCCAATCAAATCTAATGCCCATCCCCTGAAAGGCCATGGTTTTACTATCGTACTTAGTTCGTTTGCTGGAGCGTGTTGGATACCTCCATGTTCCTGACACTCTTGGCACCCTTTCGCAAATTCTATGCAATCTTTTAACATCGAAGGCCAATACATCCCATAACGAAACAAGAGCCATTTCATTTTGTACCCTGCTTGATGTGCACCACATGCCCCACTATGTACGTTCGACAGAGCCAAATATGCTTCTGCTTCACCCAAGCATTTCAACAATACCCCTTCAGGAGTTTTCTTGAACAATTCATTTCCCATCAGAAAATATGACAGTGCTCTATATTTGATTTTCCTGTCTGCATCCGTCGAAGGATTTTTCAGATAGTTAATAATTGGACTCCTCCAATCTGTGTCTGCCAACGAGTCTATATTTAGTACTTCGAATTGTTCTTTGTTGGCATAACCCAATTGTGAGTTCTCTAAATCACTTGGCGAAAGTTTAGTGAACATTGCTCTTCCTCTGACTTCAATCAACTCCTCCAACTTTTCTTTTGATACTTTGTATCCTGAAGCTAATTGTGCCAAGTCGTTTGCTTCCTGGTTATTCACCCTTGATACGTGTTTTAATTCCACATATTCAAATTTCTTGAGCAGCCTATTTGCAATGACAAAATACATGATCAAATTCTCTTTGATACACTTGTACTCCTTTGTCAATTGTTTGATGACCAATTCGGAGTCTCCTTTAATTTCGACTCTGGTTGCCCCCAATTCTAACAAAGCTTCAAGTCCAGCAATTAATGCTTCATATTCAGCTTCATTGTTGGAACATAAAGGACCTTCGATTTTATACTTGAGCTTTGTTGGAATTCCGTCAGGAGAAATTATCAACATTCCAACTCCAGTACCCTCTCTATGCGTTGAACCATCGAAGTATAACTTCCAAGGTTTTAAGTCCACATAGTGCTGATGATTCTCAACCACTGCATGGTCGACAATGAAGTCTGACACAATTTGTCCTTTCATTGCCTTGAGAGGCTGAAATATTAATGAATATTCAGTAAGGGCCAAAGCCCACTTGCCAATTCGACTATGTAATATTGGCTTAGATAACATATGTTTAATAACATCACAATGAGATGAAACGTAAACATCAACTGGCTTTATATAATACTTAAGTTTGATACAAGAGAAATACAAACAAAGGCAGAGCTTTTCTATATCAGTATATCTAGTCTCTGCATCATTGAGTACTCTACTTAAGTAATAAATGGCTCTTTCGATGCCATTCTCATCTTCTTGGGCCAGCATGCTGCCTATTGTTTTATCTGATGCTGAAATATATAGGCGCATGTGCTTCTTCCCATTTGGGGGAGACAGAATTGGTGGACAAGTCAAGTATTGCTTTATCTGATCGAAAGCTTCTTGATGTTCAGCACGCCATTCGAATTTTCCTTGCTTAAGCCGAAGTAGAGGTGAGAAAGCTTGCGTGCGTCCACTCAAGTTAGAGATAAATCTCCTTAAGAAATTTATCTTACCCAATAATGATTGTAGTTCTTTCTTCGTGGATGGGGACTTGGTTTCCCTAATGGCTTTTGTCTTGTTCTGGTTAATTTCTATCCCTTTTTTGTGGACTACAAACCCCAAGAAATCACCTGCCTGCACAAAGAAAGCACATTTAAGGGGGTTCATCTTCAAGCCATATTTCCTCATTCTTTCGAATGATTGGCTCAGATGATCGAGATGACTCATACCCGAGGTAGATTTTACCACAATGTCATCTATATATACTTGCATGAATGTTTCTGTAAAGTCATGAAATATAGAATTCATTGCTCTTTGATAAGTTGCCCCAGCGTTTTTCAAACCAAAAGGCATCACAACCCATTCGTAAGTGCCTATTGCCCCTGGGCAACGAAATGCTGTCTTGGATACATCATCTTCTGCTATAAAAATTTGATTGTATCCCGAATATCCATCCAACATGCTTAAATACTCATAACCTGCGGCTGAGTCTACTAGCATTTCTGCTACAGGCATGGGATACTCGTCTTTAGGAGTAGCTGCATTAAGGTCACGAAAGTCTATGCATACTCTTAATGAGCCATTCTTTTTAATTACAGGTACTATATTAGCAATCCACTCAACATACCTTGTAGTTTGGATAAATTTGCAACGTAAGAGTCTTTCGACCTCTGCTTTAATCTTCGAGTGAATCTTTGGCGCGAATCTTCTGGGATTTTGCTTTATGGGCTTCTTTCCTTCTTTTATTGGTAACTTTAGTTCCACTAAATCCCTTCCCAGACCAGGCATCTCATCATAGTCCTAAGCAAAACAATCTCTGTTTTCTTTCAGCATTTTGATGACCGTTGCTTTCAATTCTGGTTCTAGTTTCGCGCTGATATATGTTATTCTTTTTTGATCATTGTCTCCAAGATTTACTTCTTCAAGTGGATCTTGGGCCAACATCTTTATGTTCGACGCCATTGGGTCTTTTTCGAATCCCAAAGGTTCCTCGTCGTATATTGCATCCAACCTTTGACTTGGTTCTCCTCTTATGATCTCTTCGTCTGGAGCCGTGTCTTCAGGGAGTTCGAAACTCGTACGTATCTCCAATTCTGTTATTCCTTCTTTGGTTAGAACTGCATCTATCTTTGTATTTGATAGTTCGGCTTCGAGAGCCGCCTTCCTTTTGTTCTTGGCCACATAGGCCGAAATCTTTTCGAAGAACGAAGACTCAGACATGATTAATGTCATCGTCCCAGCCTGTTGGCCGTACTGTCGGATAATTCTCCAATGGTGCTGTATCTGGTGGACCATCCATGATCTCTCTGTCCCATTGGAACCCATTTGGGTGTAACGTTAAATAGTACAATGCATTTTTATTTGGGGTATACATCTCTTCTGCAGCATGACAAGGGCCTATGTTTGCCAGGTTCCTATCGAAGTTGGTTTTGTTCACCTGGTTGACTTCAGCCATGTAGTAACTCTGATCACCTTCGATATTCTCCACTATACCATCTTCTCTCCAAATTGTCACCCTCTGATGCATTGTTGAGGGCACAGCTGCTACCCCATGAATCCATTCCCTACCAAGCAAAAGGTTGTAGTTTGCCTTTGCTGGTATAACCATGAACATAGTTGGCTTGGTAACTGAGCCTACTGTCAAATTGACTTGAACAACTCCCAGTGTTTGTCCTATTTTGCCTTCATAGTTAGATAAGACCATGTTATGTGGCCTTATATCCGTATCGAACATACCAATTCTTTTTAGCATGTATTGAGGCATTAGGTTCAATGCGGCTCCCCCATCAACTAGGACTTTATTAATGCCAACATTCTCAATCTTGGCCCTGATATAGAGGGGCTTCAAGTGATTTCGCATACCCTCATCAGGCCTTTCGAAGAAAGCATTCTGTTCTTCTACTGCACCATTATTCAGCACATAGTAACACACAGGTTTGTGTTTTGTCATTTCTTCGATATCAGCCTCTTCACAATCTTCCACTTCAGTTTCCTGATTAAACTCGTGAGGGAGTACGGAAACAACATTGCAATTCAAGTTTATAGATGACACTCCATCAGAATCAAAATCATTTGTCATTCTATCCTCTTCTTTCCAAGAATTTGAACGCATCTTTTCTTCTTCATCCAAGAGTTTTTCAGCTTCGAATAATCTGCGTTCCACCGGAGGTTTGTTTGACTTTGCCCCCTGGTATGGGACTTGGTTGCTACTAGATTCTCCAGCTTCTCTTGGCCTGTATTCCTTCTGAGCCTTTTTTATTCTCTGATGCCTTCTCCACTGGGACCGAGACATTGGATTTTTTCCTTTATAATTCTCCAATCGATACGCCTCTCGATTTGGTCTTTGAAATTGCTTCCTATATGCCATTGCAGTTCTACCACCTTGGTCCCAACTTCGCCATTTGTTGGTTCTTGCATCGGCTTGCACCCACCTATCCCTTGGCGCATCTGCAGGGATTTTGAAAGTTACCCTTCGAGTTCTGGGGTGTGGGCTATCAGGCCTCTTTGTTGGAGTCCATATGTCGAAACCGTACAGGTTAGGACGCAACCCCTGAGTTTCTTGACTCATGTAGCAATACACACGTTCGAATGATCGTGCTAGCATTTCGTCATAGACTGCCCCACATCTTGGGCAGAGAGCAACTTCAGTGTTTTCTTTGTGGCATCTGACCAGAGATCCTACCAAGCTTTCCTCCATCTTTGGGTACAGTTGTAGTAGGGGATTTGGCTCTCTTCCTGGGTGTTCCCACCTTTCGCGTCGAACCCTTTCGAAGTTGGCTTCGACCCTTCGATTCAGCATGATCGAACACCTTGGACACATCCATTGCTTACCACCATTTCTCTCGTGGCAATTCCAGAGATATTCTTTGAGGCTTTCGGTTCTTGGAGGAACTTCGATGCCCCCATTTTTCCTCGTCAGCCATGTCTCTAGTTCGCCAAATTCAGACACTGGTCGTCTGGCGCTGACCATGTTAACCGTTGCTGGAGGAACTTCAGAGATCTGGATTTTCTGGAGTTTCATCCTGAGGTCTTCAGTGGCCTCACTGTTTTCCTCCTTCAATGCTTCAGTTATTTCTGTCTTGGAAGATTCTTCAACAACAGTGTTGAAGACTATTTCACCTTTTAGGCTTTCAGTAGCCTGCTTTCCATTGAACATTGCTTTAGTCTCCACAACTTCAACTTCAGATGCTTCCACCATGTTGATATCTTCTACCTCGCAGAGGCTAGCGTCAGCAATGTTCAGGGGATTGGTATCGACCCTCATATGACTCTTGGTCTTGTCAGCAAACTTCAACCTTCCATCATTGAGAGCATTTTGAATTAGATCCCTGAAAAGAAAACATTGAGAAGTTTTATGGCCTAAAAACCCATGATATTTACAAAAACCTCTTTTCTTCCGCTGTTCCAACGGAGGAATTTTTGAATTTGGAGGTAGTATCACTTGGCCATCCTTTACCAATAAATCAAATATTTCATCACATTTGGTAATGTCAAATGTATAAGTTTTCTTAGGGAACCTATCATTCTTATCGTTTTCTACTGGGTTTTTTCCATTTGCAGGATTTAGCAATTTGCAGGCGTAAGGTGGCGCTTCTTTCAATTCAGCCAAGTCTATTTCGACTTCTTCATGGCTATATGAGTCATTGAAAGACTCATCATCAGCGTCCTCGGCTTCGACGTACGCTACTCTTTCTTTCTTATAACTTTTATTCACCCTAACTTTTTCTGCCTTCAGGCGTTCGACTTGTCGAACCCTGTCTGCTAATTGGGCCATGTCCCTAAGGTATTGGGTATCTAGTTTCTTTCTTATTGAATAATCTAGACCACCTGCAGCCATTTCGACAAGTTCATGCTCTGGGACTGTTGTAAAACACCTTGATTTCAACAAACGGAACCTATTTAAATAATCATCAATTGTTTCTGTGAATTTTCTTTTAACACTGGCCAATTCTTTCAAACTTATCTTGGTTTGACCCATGTAGAATTGCTCATGGAAAAGCCTTTCCAAGTATGCCCATGCATCTATCGAATTTGGTGGCAAAGTAGTAAACCAAATGAAAGCATTTTTCGTCAGCGAACTAGGGAAATATTTGATCCTTAAATCCTCGTTTCCCGCTAAGTCTCCTGCCTCTGTCAAATATCTGGCAATATGTTCCACTGTTGACTCATTAGTTTCGCCTGAAAATTTTGTAAATTTGGGTACCTTAGTGCCCCTAGGAAATTCAGTCTGCATGATATAATCTGATATAGGGGATGTATAGTTTGGACGTCTAAGTCCAGTACTAAGGCCATTATTGGCCATAACCCCTTCTATCATGGCAGTTAAATTATTTTCTGTAGCCAGATTTTCTCTTCTGACTCTTTGAACAACCTCATCTGGGTGTTCGTTCCTACCCAAAATCCTCAATCTGGGTCGCTCTTCCTCCGTTTCCTATCGAACGGGGACGGTTCTTTGATTTGAATCCTCTAAGTTAATTACTGGAGTTCTTTCGAACATCTCTGTCCTTCGTGAGGGGCCTACATCCCTAGTAGATGTCCTAGGTGGCGGGACTATATCTTGTACACGTTCCAAAATGGGCCTCTCTTCTTGATTCGAAGGCTGTTTGTCTTTCCTTTTAGGTGGTGTTATTCCCATGAATTCCGCCATTCGATTCATTTGAGATGATATCTTTTGGAAAGTCTCCATGTTTTCTCTATTTGTAGTAGTAACATTTGCCATTAGTGGGCTTAAAACTGAAGTCAATTCTCTGGCCAAAACTCCTACCATATCATGGTTGCTTGCATCCATTTCTTGTCGAAATGCTGCTTGGTTATTTGTGGTAAAGTGGGGCACCTGGGTAGAAAAACCAGTGTTATGTGCACTTCGACCCACTGAACTAACATTCGGTGAAAATGTCGCATTGTTAGTTGGGGCATATATAGATCCTGCCCCTCGTACGCCTGTTCCATATGGGTATGGCATTCCATATGAACTATTTGGTCTCCATTCAAGGCAGAATTCGTGCCTTGACCAGACAAATTATTTGCAGCATTTGTCGAGGCAAACAATACGTCCTCTGCGCTTGTGGATGAGGGTGCGGTTGTCGACACTGAAACTGGAATAGTCCCTGAAGGCCCTGTATTATTTTCAGGCAAAGCCTGAGAATTATCTGCAGGTCTCGATCCATTTGGACCCGTTGCATCTCGTGTTCCTTGAGTGGAAGTCGAATTTGCCGCTCCTGATCCTGAACCTTGTGGGGGATCTTGATCACCCCCTGCACTGGTCGTAACGACCATTTTCTTGTTGTACCTTCGTTTGGGAATCGGTTGTGCACTGTTCTTTAATTTATCGTTCCTAAGGTTCATACAAGATCTTGATATTGTCTAGACAAAAATAAAGCAATTGATTAAAACAATCCGCTTGACACTGTCCCACTGGGCGTGCCAATTTGTTTACGGTGATTTCCGGTAAACAACCGCTAGTCTTCCAAACTATAATAAATATGATTTGGTTACTCGCAGGATCGACTAGATTGATCCTAGGACACATAGTCAAGAAGATTGTTATCAAAGTTTATTCGAACCATATTCATGATTTGTCTTCTTCAATAAGCGTTGTTCGATTAAAGAACAAATAGTCTTGATAATCACTTTGTTATATATAAATGTGACTTCAACGAAAAGATAAGTAATACAACATATGAAACTAAAAGGGCTGTTAAAACGTAAAGAATCTTAAACTGCAGAAATGTTAAAGACTTTGAAAGTAAATAACATGAAAGTAATTCGAAAGTAAAAGGCATTAAAGTAAAGATACAGAAATGTAAATGGCAAGAAGTAAACGAAATGCAGTAATTCTGGAAGATAAAAGATAATACACATGTATTAAAGTGGTGGTGTCATACGTACATTTTCTCAGCGAACTCTTTCTCTTAACGCTTGATACTTGAGTAAATATGTGAGTGATTTGTACAAAATGAACACACATAATCCTAACATTAAGACTCCTATTTATACTAGTTTCGACCTTAACGGTCCTACACTAATCTGCTGCCACGTTTCTCATAAGAACTTCTAGCGATGCCATCTGTTATTGGACAGTTACGAAACCGTCTTCGAATTTCAAATCTTCCCGCCTGAGTCCGTCTTCGACGCGTGGCAGTGTATTAAAAACACTACGAAAATACGCTAAGTAGTAAATACTTAAATATTTATAAATTTTGTCTAAGTCCCGAAGACACATATTTTCACTAGCTTTCAGTATTCACTATCTTCATCGAACTTAGAAGTCTTTATTCTCGAAGCATGACCATCAGTAGCCATTCTTTCTTCCTTAAGGGATGGTCATCAGTAACCATCTTTCCTTCGATTTTCTTCTTCTTCGAAGGACAAATACTATAAAACGAAATCTTCAGCTAACAACTTCACACATGCATCATTTTCAATTTGATAAAACTATGAAATTGTGAGAATTTGGTTGATGAACACAGGTGTATTTGGTTGAGAATATTTATTTTGGGGGGAGTCATTAAAAAAATTGTGAGAATTTTTCCTCCAAGATCATGGTGTTGATTTGGGGGGGGGGGGTAGGCGAGATCTTTGCAATTTGGATTAGATCGAGTGAAAGCTTTGAAGAACGGGAGGTTCTTACAAAGGAGTAGCGTGAGTTGGGGAATCAATTGGAGATCTAGGGTGACAACAATTTGCAATTTAGATTTGACCGAGTGAAAGCTTTGTAGAATGATGGGTTCTTGCAAAGGAGTAGCTCGAGATAGTGAATCTTATTGGTATTGTTAGGTGACTTGATCAAACTTAGATCAAGGGAAGAGAAGTGCTAGGATCAACATCAAACATATGGTTTGTAGGATTGGATTGCATCATTTCTCTTGTAAAATAATTTTTGCAAAGTAAGATTGATATCTCAATTTCGATTGGAATTGTGGGAAGACGTAGCCATAGCAAGGATTAATGGTGAACTGTCTAATCAAATCCTTGTGTCCCCTCTCCCTCTCTCACATTTATTCTTTGATTGAACTGATTCGTAGAGATTTATCCTTTGATTGTTAAACGTTAAATTGCTTTGTTGATTACATCAAAATCTATTGGATTGTAGGTAGTATTTGATATCAACAAACTCAAAAGAAAAATATGAAAAATCGACTGCACGACAAATGTTTGACAATTTTGTAGTTTAGGTTTTTCTCACTAATTTCATTGGAAATAGGTTATCTTAGTGATCATATTAAAACGATTATTTGAGAATTTGGTGTATTAGTTATTTTTCATTAATGTTGTACATTTCATACGGTATTGCACATATTTGAGTTTTCAATAATCAGACTTAGTTTAGACGACTTATTTGTTCTAGGCTAAATCTTCTGCTTGCCATAACTTTTGTGCGTTTCAAAAACAAATTTTTTTAAAATTTTTTTACCTTGGAAATCTATTCACCATCTCTAGATAAGTTGTCGTTGTCTAACACTTAGAAACATAATGTTGTGTTGCCTCATTACAACATATAGTTTTATTTTCAAATTCTTATGGTTAATCATAAAAATTTTAAAAAGAAATAATTGTATTGAGGAAACACATCTTTATGTTTTTCTTAACATAAAATTATTTTTTCTTTTTAAATTTTTTATATTAAACCGTTTATTTTTGGGTTTAAATTCTTCTCTAAATAATGTAAACTCTTCCTTTTTTTTTAGGAATATTTATGGTTTTATAGTATTAGGGGTGGCAAAACGGGCCGTCCGCCGCCCGCCCCGCCTTATGCCCGCCAAAAAACGAGCGGGGCGGACATGCCCACCAAATAAAATGGGCATCAAAATCATGTCCGCCCCGCCAAGGTGGCGGGTTGGCGGGCGGCGGGCTTACCCGCCTATTTTTATTTATATTTTTTAATAGATTAATATGCTTTTTTTACCTTTTAATTAAACTTTTCACTTATTTTTTAAAATAATTTTTTATAAAAGTAATTTTTTAGCAAATTTACTCTAAAAAATATTACATATATTTATAAATAAATGTATAAAATAAACCATCAAGAATTGCAATTACTAGAATTAACTAAAAAAAGTGAGTTTTGGAGGAGGAGCGGGTTTTGGTGAGCGGCGGACTTTGGCGGGGCGGGTATGGCGGGCGGCGGGCGGCGGGTTTTGGCGGGGCGGGCTTTGGCGAGCGGCGAGCCTAAAATCCCAACTCAACCCGCCAATTTTTGGCGGGTGCGCGGGCGGCCCGGTGGGCCCCGGCCCGTTTTGCCATCCTTATATAGTATTACTAAATTTATAAATAAAAGTAAATGGTCATAATTTAAAATAAAATTCATTTAGGCCAACAATCAAAAGACTATAAAGAGGATAGAAAATTTAATATAATTCACCATGGTTGTATTTATGAACTGTGCTAGAAAAGTCATCATAAAGATTTATCATCTTGATTACAATTCAAAAAATATTATTGTTGAAATTCAAACTCAGAACTAAATACTTTTCACTTTGGTGAATTTTCCAACCATGATAAAAAGTAGTGCACTTTCTTCTACCACATACTTGGTTACCGCGGCGCAAACCATCAATCGTATGAAAATCCTTCTTTCAATTGTTTGTGAAAATATTATTAACGGTTTTGGCTTTTTTTAAAAATAATTTTTATAGTGTTACATAATTTAGTAAAAAAAAAATTAAAAAAAAAACTTTTTATAAAAGCTTCAAAATAAAAATTTTGTGTGAATAGTTATTTTTAAAATGTGATTTTAGGTATTTCATTTATTTATGGGAAAAAAATTTGGATATCAAAATTTCAAAAAATCACTTAATTTTGATGTTATTTCAAATATTTTTCATAAAAATCATTTTTTGAAATACAACTTTCTGAAAAAATTGCGATTTTCACTAAGTTTTGGTCTTCAATAATATATGTTTATGTTATAGAATGTCAAAATTAGTGTTTCATTTTTAAAAAAAATAAAAAAATTTTATAATATTTAAAAAAACGATTTTGAAAAATTTATTTTTAAATATACAAAAAAAATATCTATTTTTTTAAAGCTGAAACAAACATGCTCTAAATAAATTAGTTGAGTGAGAAATAAGAAGTTACAATACATTTAATAGATAATAGATGTTTTGCCGTTTGACAAAAATTAAACCTTACACCTAGGGATGGCAAAAAAACCCATACCCGCGGATATCCGCGGATAAAATCCGTCACGGGCACGGGTTGGATAGTGTCATACCCCAAAATTTGACCTCACATATTTGCAAATGTCATTTTATTTTAAATAATTGACATAGCCCTGTTGGTAAGAGTGTGAGTCTTGCGACTACAAGGTTCTGAGCTCGAATCCCGCTCCTAACTTTTTTCCCTTTTAGTTGGTTCTAACTTTAGTTTTTATTTTATTTATATTCATAAAATCACAAAAAATAAGTTTTTTTTTTAATTTTTAATTTTCGTATTAATTAAATATATTTTTTTAAATAATCAATTTTTCATTTTTATGTACTTTTTATTAAAAATCAATAAAAATTCTAAAATATTCAAAAAAATCCAAAAAGATAAGTTTTTGATCTTGATTTGTTATTTACAGCATTTTTTTTAATACAAAATCAATCTGAGTTAATATTTCAATTAGGCTTATTTTATTTTCCTTTTTCATTCTAACCTAATTTTTCAACCAATCGTTAGTTGGTTCAGTGGTGATTGGCGCTGAATTTGGTAGGGAGAACCACGGTTCGATCCCCCGCAACTACGATCGGGAGGGGGCTGGAACCACATGATGCCAGAACTGACCCCCGAACCGGACTATACCGGTGGTGATAAACCAAAAAAAAAAAAAAAAAAAAAAAAAAAAATTTTCAATATAAATATGAGAACAAAAACATGACACTTTGGAACCTTTCACGCATAGTAGTCCCTCGCAGAAATTTGTTTTCTCTCTCAAACTCTTTGCATACCTTTTCACAAACTTTGACCACATCCACATTTTCTTCACACCGAACATTCTTTTCCCACGTACAGTAACCAAGACTTTTCATACAAAATACCAATACCAGTCACCAAACACTTGAAACTACATCTCTAACATACATAAAACCATTAGCTATCATCCTTCAATCATCATAAGCATTACTTCATAAATCTAACATTAACCATTAATCAAAGTTCTATTGTCTGTTTCTTAAGTTAATTTTGCAGGACAAAAGCGGCACCAGGAGCACAGCCATCACACATCGCCGCAAACTCGCTTTTCTCCGATAGATTTGGAGCAACAACCAAAATCAACACGAAACCTTTTTCATTCAATTCAATAATAACATGACACAATCACTAATGACACAAAGTAAAAATATTTGTTTTTTTGTTTTTTTGCAGCACCTATCAGAATAACAAAGATGAAGGAGATCTGAAATTCTCAAATCAGCCACAGATCCACCACTGAGAATCGCTCTTCACCGTGCCAGAATTCCATGACGCTGCCGCTTTAACATGAGGTCGTCGACGAACCCCCACATGTGCGTCCGTCAACCGAAACCCATCTTCAACAAATCTCCTCCGATCCACCGCGAACAACCACGATGCAAATCTCCGTCTCCAATAGCACGCCGGAATCCTCCAGATCGCGCCGGGCAACAACCGGCCACCCTCCGTTCGCGACGTCGTCTTCCGACGAACCGCTCAACCGTCACCAACAGCACCGTGCTTTAAATTTGGTAATCCTTTTGTTTGTTCATCTCCATAATATAATATCCATGCTTGTTGATGTTTAAATGTAAAATATATTGGTTTGATTTGAATGAAAATGGTAAAAAGGGGAAGTATGTGATTTGGTTTTGTCTTATGCGTATGTGAAAAGAAAGAGAAGAAGTGAGATAGAAAAGTTCTTCTCTTATGGCTTGTGTTTGGATTCTATGTCATATTACCTTTTTTCTAACTATTTTTATTATTATCTATTTGTCTCATTTTGATTGGGTTTGTTTTTAATTTGAAAAGTCAAAGATCCATCCTTAATTTGTTTAGCATGTTGATTTGTTCTATAATTTTTTTTCTAGTGTATATATTTCCATTTTTTTAAAAAATGAGACCATGTCCATAGTTTGTTTTGGTAAATGAGAAAAACTAGGAAAAAACCATAATTTTGCTAATATCAGAAAGTGGGACGCACCCCCATTTAATTTTTTTTTATTAAGTTTAGTCATTACTAACAATTTCAATTTGTTAGGAAAAATTAATTTAGTTCTCAAGTTCTAGAATCAATTTAGTTTATGTATTTTAATAATAAAAAACACAAAAATATTTTGATTAGTTTTTTTTATTAAATATTAAATTTCAAAAAATATATATTTTTAATTAAGTGCTTATTTTCTCTTTAGAATTTAATTTAGTTTGCATTTTGATTTTTCTCCATTAGTTAATTTTTTTAATTTTATTATTTATAACTTTGCTATTCTCTCATGTCATTACTAACACTTTTTTTGTTTTTGCGAGGTACCACACTTGAGACTCTGGATATTTACCTACTGCATATCATCGTCTATTTACTTTCTTGCATATTTTTAAATATTATGTCTCTGCTCATGGGTTGTAATAGCTAATTAGGTTTTACTTTCCGCACCTCTATTTTTTGTATCTCTCCCAAAGCCATGTAATAGCTTAGGACTCTTTCTTTTCTGCTTTTTACTTTCCGCACTTTTAATTTTCTTCAATATTAACTGCTTAGATGTATGGTTAATAGGATTGCATGGAAAGACTAAAATTAATCGTTAGATCACTAACCTTCAAGACTAAATATCTGAACATAACACACTCCTCTTTACTGTTCACACACTCACCTTTAGGGTTTCCCCTCTTGGTTGCCTTCTCGATCAAATAGTCAAGTCCCTTCGAGCGTAGGGATGCCTTAGCCCATGTTGCCTTCCATTCAAAATCACCACGTCCCGCCGATTTAAAGATCATAGTCCCTTCGATGTCGCCTTTCGGTATAAATGATCTTGTCCCTCGATTAAATGGTGATAGTCCCTTCGATGGCTAAGGTATCCTTACATGTTTCCTTTATGATTATTCACAAACGCATAGGACTTCCTACCCTCTTTATGGTATGGATAGTCCCTATGACAATTCGATGACCCTTCGATGACCCACACATCCAATGTATAGGATTACCTACCCTCAAATGGTATGGATAGTACTATCGCCCAAGGAAAGTCTTAATGAATAGGAAAGACCTTACGAATTAGGGTAGGAACTCTTAAGTGCTTGCTCACAATCAATTCAAACAAAAACAGATACTTTTCACACCATGGTTTTTAACATTGTCTTTTTAGACATTTTCAAACAAAAGTGTTTTTCTAAACACACACTACTTTTTCAAACAAATCAAATAATCATGGATGCAAAGGGTGCTTACACCTTCCCTTTGCATAACCTACCCCCGAACTCAATCTCTTTTCAAAGAAGGTCTTTCTTGTTCTTTTATGCCTTTCCTAATTGGATAAAATAAAAGTCGGTGGCGACTCTTGCTTAACCGCAACATTTTTCAAAAAAGTCAGTTCACCGTATTACAAAACAGGCGACTCTGCTGGGGATACTTAAAAAAGAGGGGTTACCTTAGAGTTTTGGTTCACTTTAAATGTTTGTATTGTTTGCTTTATATTTGTGGGCCTGTTTGGGTTTACTTGTGTGAAAGATCCTAACTCGGATCTGAGTACCTTAGGTAAATGGCATGAGACCAAGGAGACTGCACAGCGTATACTGATGTGGTTGATATGGTGGCCGTTGTTAGTGTGACATATTGGTTTGTCCTGGTGTTCCTTGGGATCCGACTTGAGGAAACACTTGGTTGCTGCGTGGTGTCATTAAGCACTAATTTGCCCCTAGAACCCTAGTTGAACTTGACCTTGGCCTATTAGAAAGTAGCGAGATGGCTGGCTTTGGTTCCGACTGAAGTTGGTTGATACTCGAAGCTACACTCATATGGACTGGACTTTCAGGACCTTCTCGGACGGTGATTCGATTGCCGAACTGAGATAAGCGCCTTCGAGAAAGGTCAATGATATGAGCTCCCTAGAACCCGATCTTTATCTAGGACAGGTTGAACCAACTAAACTTCATTGGGGAGGGTATTTACCTATGAACTTCATGCGAGCCTCTAAACCTAAGGACACTTGTGTGACTTGCTTGTGTGTGTTGCTAACCCTTTGGTTTCCTCGCAGGATTTGTTTATACCCTAACCGTTTGGTCTCCTTGCAGGATTTGTGTGTACACTAACAACTTGAACTCTTTGTAGGACTTACCTTTTTCAAGGATCTCAAGTATTTACGGCGTGCAATTCCAGGTGCTATCATCAAGAGCCAGATTCCTAACAAGGGGCAAGAGGATTTATTTTCCTTTAGCCATATGCCTTTAAACTCAAAAGTATCGTACCCCGAATCAGAGGCTATGACCCACTGGATATGGTGAGCTTAATTCTTATAGAAGGATGTTCAAAGACAAAAGTCAAAATTCTTCAGACAAAGCTGCAACCAAGTTCAATCTCTAATGTTGCAAACTGGATTCCATAAAGATCCTTGGAAACATTGCATATGCATTTGCATACATATCATTGCATAACAGAATCTTCCTTTAGGAGTAATTTGCAGTTCAGATACAAACGTTTGGTTTATTTTCCACTCTGGGGCACTTGGCCATTTGGTTGATGATTTTTAGCCATTCGGTTGATGATTCAAGACCTAGTAGATACAAAGGTTATCACATTCACACCTGCAAGCCAAATTTGAAGTTTTCCTTCGACTCAACAGATCTTCTGAAATAATAAAGTCCATACAGAGAAAATATCCTCAACGTTGACAATCTCTATATCACCATGCATGTTCTTGCGTAATCTTTCTTGTTTTGATTCAATACTGTTTATATGTCATACTTGTTTGTTTTTGAGCTATAATAATGATGCATTGAATATGTTTGTCTTGAAAAAAATGCATTTGCCCTCGCTCTAACATGTTTTTATTTTCTTGTGATGTCAAACTCTCGACGATAAAGCATGATAACTCCGAAGGGAGAATGACGAACACATAATACTCATAATCTCAAATGGTGTGCTTTCGAGTAAAACCCTGTTGATGATGTACAGGCATTGTTTCAAATCCCCAAACATTGGAGATATACGGAAGTTAATCCCTTGTCAACCCCTTTGAGTCTTGAAGTAAGAGTTTCTTTTCTATATGAAAAACCCTCATATTTAACCCAGGGGCGGGGTAGTGTTCAGTTAACCTGGTTGAGCATTCAAAATTCATCAGGAGCACGCATATAAGGATACAACAATAGTTATCTTTCAAAAGGTTGAGGAAAAGTCGAGACCGCAATGGTCATTTCTCGTGCAATAAGAGGTCAAATATGACGATACAACAACGAATATCCCTCGTCGACCAAGAAATAAGGCAGTCACAATCTTTCCAACAAATCAAAGACGTCTCAGGATCATACGACTTGCTCAAAAAAAAAAGAACGAATTAAAAAGAAAAGAAGAGAAAAGAAAGCCCGCTAAGTCAATAACTTGAGAACAAATGACTAAGGCAAAAGTTAGGGCATCCCGCTGGACTTCAAACTCAGAATTCAAAAGAATTTGTCCAAGCAAAAGTTAGGGAAACAAAAAAGATCCTCAACAAAAGGGACAAATTCGTGTGTCTATAAATTCAAGATCGTGTGATCAGACACCAAGAATAAAAGGTAAGTGACTGCCATGTCCAAACACCTCATCAACTCCTCAATTGTACGTCTCAAGCTCCTCTTGAAGGATGAATGCTTGCGTAAAGTTAACTGAGCTTAGGTTGGAGAACATCACGAAGGGGGTGGGTACCAATAAAATTTCGAGCCTAAAAATCTTTTTTTCTAAAACCGTGAACCTGGCCGCGTTACAACCCTCAAAAGTCCTAATTGAAGCAGGGTTAATTTGAAAGCATACTGTAACGAGAATACGGCAAACCGACTCCCAGGAGTTTTGCTAAACGCTTGAGTTGGTATTGCACCACCTTTCACAAAAAAAAAAACTCGATGTTTTGACATCCTTTCAAAAATATCTCTTTTAAACTTCAAGATAAACATGAACTTTGCATTAGAATTATATTTCTCATAATAAACATTCTTTACATATGAACAAGTACTTGACACCAGGAAAGCTTCCATCCTGAACTGCATATGAAAATTTTAATCCTCTCAAGGGACAAGTTGTCTTCAGAACTCCGTTGAGTTCGAGCGAGAATATCTCAAATACTGATCACCCTCAGGGGCACAAAAAAAGGTTGAATACCCTTTTGAGTAAGAAGTGTTGATCAATCAGGGGAATTCATCCAAAGCGTAGTCGAAACTACCACTAACTTTGACCAATCAGGGGCATTGTTCCCAATATCATGATACTGGGGCATGCTGCTTATGATAGCACAAATCTCAAAAAGTCCTCCCGACAGACAAAGTTGCTTCAGAAGTGCATCGAAAAGTAGAGATGTCTCGTACGCCTGATTCAATCAGTCAAAAGATTGTATATACAAAGGGCATGACATGTTATTATCTCATTCATCCGGGGCAATCAAGTCAAGATTCTGAGAATCTCTCAAAAGCACAAAACAGTTAGAGAGGCAAGCCTATCACTTGGGGCATGTTGCATTAGTCACAAATCTCAGCAAAAGCTATTTAGCTACTAGCAGCAGGGTCAGTATCTCCTTCGAAGTTCTAATTCCAGTAATCTCAAGAATCAAGTATACCAGGTTACCGACTCCGGGGGAAGATAGACTTCCCCATGCAAAGGGCCACATATGGCTAAGAAAATGTTTTCCAACAACAAGTGACATGGGGGCAATGAAAATTGAAATCTCAAGGGATCTTACCCACAAAGTTGTTTTCACAACAATATCCCCACAGAGTAATCCTCGAGGAATTATCTTCAAGTAATCTCTTCCCAACAGCGACTTGGTTCCCCAACACAGTTTACATCTCCAATACTGTCGGTTCTCCGCCATAATCTTCTTCTCCAACAGGGTTTATTCAAACTCACTATCTCCATTAGAAGAAGACACTCGAAAGACTATTCTTCTCTCTTGTCCCCGGTCAGGATACATCAGGATCAAATCACTTAAGCTACTTTCATCCCCGAGCGGTAATAAAAATCCCCAGCTGGGTATCCTCGAACGGAAGACAGGAATTCTCAACACAATCACGTTGTCATCATCTCCAGCAGCATACAGAGATTTATTTTCTCAACCAGCAATTGCTATACAAAATGACCAATATGCTTCGACTATATAGTCCATCCATACATCATTCACAACATACATAACATAATGCATTCTTGTTTATTTCGAGAACCTCATTACACAATACATGCATCATGACAGTGCATAAAACTAATTTTTTCCTTTTCAGGTCATTTCCTATTCAAAAGAACTTTATCATTCAAATACGGTGCAAAGACGATCGTATCAACGATTCAATCTTAACGCTCATTCAAGACACAAATGCAATTCTGATGCTTCATTCCAGGTCTTTCTCCAAAGATAATTCAAAGAACTTCTTATCCTTTCTAGGAACCTTTTTAGGTAGTCTTTTCTAAGACGTTTATCAACCTTTCTAGGTAGTCTTTTCTAAGACGTTTATCAACCTTTTTAGGTAGTCTTTTCTAAGACGTTTATCAACCTTTTTAGGTAGTCTTTTCTAAGAAGTTTATCAGCCTTTCTAGGTAGTCTTTTCTAAGACGTTTCTTATCCTTTCTAGGAGCCTTTCTAGGTCAGTCTTGTTTAAGACATATCACGTCCTTCCTAGGAGCCTTTCTAGGTCAGTCTTGTTTAAGACGTATCATAACCTTTCTAGGTAGTCTTCTCTAAGACGTTCATCATCATTTCTAGGAGCCTTTCTAGGTCAGTCTTGTTTAAGACGTATCATAACCTTTCTAGGTAGTCTTCTCTAAGACGTTTATCATCCTTTCTAGGAACCTTTCTAGGTAGTCTTCTCTAAGACGTTTATCATCCTTTCTAGGAACCTTTTTAGGTAGTCTTTTCTAAGACGTTTATCAACCTTTTTAGGTAGTCTTTTCTAAGAAGTTTATCAGCCTTTCTAGGTAGTCTTTTCTAAGACGTTTCTTATCCTTTCTAGGAGCCTTTCTAGGTCAGTCTTGTTTAAGACATATCACATCCTTCCTAGGAGCCTTTCTAGGTCAGTCTTATTTAAGACGTATCATAACATTTCTAGGTAGTCTTCTCTAAGACGTTCATCATTATTTCTAGGACCCTTTCTAGGTCAGTCTTGTTTAAGACGTATCATAACCTTTCTAGGTAGTCTTCTCTAAGACGTTCATCATCATTTCTAGGAGCCTTTCTAGGTCAGTCTTGTTTAAGACGTATCATGTCCTTTCTATGAACCTTTCTAGGTAGTCTTCTCTAAGATGTTTCTTATCCTTTTTTAGGAGCCTGTTCCCAACCTCTTCGAGTAAACTTCTTTAACATAGTTATCCAATCTTTTCTAAAAACATCTTTTGCCCTTTCAAGGGAGCTTCCCAGTTAGTCTTCTCTAAGACAGTTCTTCCCGAGCTTTGTTTAAAGCCTAATCTTCTTTACATCAGTCAATTATCTACCCTATTCAGGAACCTCTCCAGGTAGTCTTTTGTAAGACATTATTTCATGCTGATGAATCTATTCTTCAAACGCAATCAACATATGATCCAGCCTGAAAAGCATCTGCTTAAGACAAGCATCTTGTCAAAAATCTGGATGGCATCTCTAAGCCCATCTCCATCATCATTTCCTGCATCAGCGAATGCAAATTTCTGGGTATTCTAGTGTTCAATCCTCTTCTACCTTCAGATCACGATTGGTAGACGCGCCAATCTACCTCTTCAGGTTTAAGAAGATTGAACAGGGGCAGATAGCTTAACGGGTATCCACGGA
Source organism: Vicia villosa (assembly GCF_029867415.1). Taxonomy (NCBI): domain Eukaryota; kingdom Viridiplantae; phylum Streptophyta; class Magnoliopsida; order Fabales; family Fabaceae; genus Vicia; species Vicia villosa. The sequence goes on along the minus strand of NC_081183.1, from coordinate 42,018,886 downwards.
TATTATAAACGGATTTTTAGTTACCCGTTTACTTACGGGTACGGATACGGATTTGATGGTATCCATACCCGCGGGTATCTATATCCGTTAATAGTGATTAAAATTACTTAAATATCCTTTTAAAATTAGTATACTTGAATATCTATTTAATATCAATTAGTATACTTTAATATTCTTTTAACATTTTCTCGCATTCTACATCAATATTCATTATAAGATGCTTTTGAATTTAATATAGTAAATGTATAACACATACTTTTTTATTAAAAAAAAGATAAATTTTCTATTCAATATATAAAAAATTAGTAAATTTCAATTAAAAAAAGTATTCATGGGTATCCGTAAATACCCACGGATATTTAAAATATCATGGATACCCACCCGGCAGATATCCACACGGGTATGGGGCGGATATGGATATCATTTTTATTAAATAGATGGGTAGCGGGAGACTAATATCCGTACCCATGGGTATCCATTGCCATCCCTACTTACACCTAACAACAGCTGGAGATATATGTAGAAAATTTGAAGGGTTTAATGGATATGCACCGACAGTCATTCAATAGAAAACAAGTAATTTGTCATGTTATTAAAATTTTTTAAAAATAAAAGTGTGATGGAATTGGATACATAATTGTGATTGGTTGACAGTGTAAAACTATTTTACACTGTCAGTGCATCACCCCTTTTCTCAAATTTGAAATAGCTAGTATAGGCGATCATGAACTTACTTGTAATGATTAATTGATAAAGTCCACTCACAAAAATATTTTCTTAACGCTAATCACTTTATCATATTTTTTGCTTTTGAATTTTTAAACAAAGCCAAATTTCAAATTTTCACTTAAAATTATCCACAAGATTGAATGATTGATGTGAGCATCAAGTTGCTAGGGATATCGCAAAAAGACCTTTATCATTATGGTTATCATAAACATATAGAAATTAAAAAACATATTTACTTATTTATTAAAAATATGCATTAACTTAAACCAAAATATCTATTGCAAATAAACATACACTAACCAAGCATGAAATTAGCCAACAGTTTTCTTTAAATGATGGTCTAATAGATTTAACATTGAGTTATCTCTCTCATTATTTTCTAGTACAATAATAAATTTGATTTTTCCAATTCGGAAGTGGAAAAGTAAGCTTAACAATGAAAGGAATGATGGAAATAAGTATAACTATGAAACTAAGTTTTTCTCCAGGGATTTAGAATGATTTATCATTCTCTAAATGTTGAATATGTAGTATTCTAAGGCAAGTACCAATTACTACATTAGTAAGAAATAGAAATTTGTTTTAAAAAAATACAAAATAAACTAATATTTCAAAAAAATTACACATCTAATCATGTTTTGGGGTGTTTTCCACGTACGCGCCCTCTCAAATGGCGCCTCCTTTTTTTTAAAATTTTTTTTCAATTACCTGTAGATTTGGTGTTATCTGCGAATTTACCTGCAGACCAAACATTAAAATCCCCGTAGGTAAATTCGTAGGAATATCCGCAGGTAACAATAAAACCGCAAGTAACTAAAACTTTTTTTAAAAAGGAATATGAGGCGCCATGTGGGATGACGCCTGCGTGGAAAACACCTCTAAACATGGTTAGATGGGTAACTTTTTTGAAATATTAGTTTGTTTTGTATTTTTTTTATAAACTTGGTTATTAAAAATAGGGTTAATACCCATTTTGCCCCCTGCCATATGGGATGTAGTTGAAAAATCCCCCTGCCAAAAAAAAAGTTTCAAGAAGTGCCTCGTAAAATTTCAGAAGTTTGATTTTGAACTTTTTTTCACGCCACCTCATTAAAAAGTCTGATGTGGAAAATTTTTTTTAATCTTTTTTATTATTTTTAATGACGTGGTTGGCTTAGGTGGCATTTTTATTATTTTTATTTATTTTAATTCCATGTGGCATTTTTATTATTTTTTATTGTTAATTTTAATGCCACATGTATTTTATATTATTTTTATTTTTGGTTAATATAAGAAAACATGTTAAAAATTTGTTGGAGGTGGGAGTTGAAACCACTCCCTGCTGAAGGATAGAAATACACTTAGAAGGGGGGGGGGGGGGGGTTTGAATAAGTGTAGCTTTAAAACTTGTAAGATAAAAACAATTTGCACAATGATTTTTATCCTGGTTCGTTGTTAACTAAACTACTCCAATCCACCCCCTTGGAGTGATTTACCTCACCTGAGGATTTAATCCACTAATCACACAAGATTACAATGGTTTTCCACTTAGACAACTTCTAAGTCTTCTAGAGTATACTGATTACAACCTGATCACTCTAGGAACAAACTGCTTAGATAGCCTCTAAGACTTTCTAAAGTATTCTGATCAACAACCTGATCACTCTAGTTCTTACAAATTAATGTAAACAAATTCTTTTAAGAGTTACAATGCTTCTTAAAAAGCTATTATCACAACTGTGATTTTCTCTTAAGTTTAAGCTTAATCTCACTAATATATTACAACAGCAATGTAGTGAGGTTGAAGATGAAGTTTGAGAGCTTTTTGAATTTGACAGCGTTTCTGTATATTTGCGCAAGTGTTGTGTCATACCCCAAAATTTGCCCATCATATTTCAGTCCATCTGACTTTCAAATGCTCAAAGATACACAAGAAAGAAGCATGCAGTCTCTCTCCTAAACAACAAACCCTCCAACTAGGGTTTTGCTTCTCTCAAAGTAAAATCAACTTCTGATACCTCAAGTGGACTTCATGGTCTCTCACATGCTTCAAAGGATCCTCATGCCAAGTTTCAAGCTCTGATTCAAAAGATTGCTCACTCAATGGCCCAAACGATCAATAATCGACTGGTTGACCTAAAAGTCAAACTATGGTCAAACCACAGTCAAAACTTCTGATTTTTGTTCAACATCCTCATTATGAAGTAACATTCATCATTTGATCAAGGTTTTATCATGATTCATCAAGGAGAGTTCAGAAATCATCAAAAGTCCAAGTTGCTAAATTAGGGTTTCTAGGTAAAAGTCAACTGAACTTTGACCAGCCGTAACTCTCTCATACTTTCTCAGATATTCCTCAACCAAAGCTCATTCTCAAGGAAATTTGATTCTCTACAACTTTGATGTTGGGCCCAAGGTCAAGAAATGCTTCCGCATAAGAGATATAAGCCAATACATTATAGGTCCTTCTAGAAGATCGCAAAAAGCTGTTTTTTGTCAGGAGCCATATCATTAAGATAAAATCTCCAAATGCAAAATATGTTCCAAAGTGGCTTGTAGAGGACATCATGGGCTTTCCTAAAAGTCCTAGAACATATTCATACGACAAAAATTGAGGGAGTTATGGTCTTTTGAAGTTGGTCAATCTTGGTGAAATGCATGAAGTCAATATGAGCAAAATGGATTTGTTGAACAAATGGGCCTAAGATTCTCATCTCAAACATGATCATAATCTTAATAAGGACCTCTAAAACCATGTTCATACTTATGTGATTCTTTTTATTTTATTTATTTATTTAGATTTTATTCAAATAAAAGCTAAATAAATAAGTAAAAAAAACTAAAGTAAAGGAATTAATTTGCGTGGGCTTTGTTTTGGTTAAATGAAGGTCTAATAAACACCTTGAGGGCCAAGAAATGCATTGGTGCATGACCATGGTTTTATTTTTATTTATTTTGATAGTTATTTAATATAAATCAAAATAAATTGAAATAAAATACCTAAGATTGGATTCAGCCGTGAGAACTTATTTTCCAAGCCAAAATCAAATCTCCAAATTGATAGGAGCCATGTGAATGTGATTGGAAAGAAGTTGTACCAAAAATAGCAAGAATATATTACTTTTTTTTATCAAATTTCCATCCAACAATGATTTGATTTCTTTCCCATATGGTTGCCCTAATTCATTCCTATATATACTTAATAAGATCAGACTAGAAGGAGACGAAAAAAGGAGTGGAAGCATAGGGTTTCCAAACTTGCAAACTTTCACAAAAACTAGGGCAAGAGAAAACGAATTCTACAGCCTATTTACACCAATTGCAGTCATCCTATTAGCTTCCTGAAGGCGTTAGGAGCTTATTCCAATCGTTACTCAGTCTTGATCGAGCCTGTAAGCTATCGTTTGAGTCTCGCCGGAGGTAAGATTATCCACTTCTCGAATTCATTGATCCATGCATTATTAATCTATTTTCTGTGCCCAGTTATATTCAGGAACATGTTTGGAACGGATTGGAAGTACCACATGTGAGCTTCAGGCCTTTCGTCGTGATATGCCATGGTTGAAGTTTAAGAATGTATGGTCATCGGATCCATAGATGCAGTGATCGTTTGATCAAAGTAACCCCAGATTCGGATTCAGAATTCGATTTTATGGGGTTCTGGATGTTTTCTTGTATTGCATCGCGTTATGTTTTGTAGGTAGGAAACTGAGTTCGCCGGAGAAGACATATTGGTCACGCCGGAGGTGTGCTCTCAGTCCCGGTCAAATGTCGTTACCCAGTCGCTCTCTCGCGTGGTAGTTCCAAGATCCCGGATTGGTCAGTCAAACATAGCAGCTTCTCTCCCCTCTCCTAATTGGCTGCGCACAAATACCTGGGCCCCACGATTGAAACCTGTCCATTATGGTTTATGGTTTGTATTTCATATATTATTATTTTCACGTATAATATAATTGACTAACGGTTTACAGCACGCTTGGCAAGAGAAAAGAGGAGGCAACACACCAAACCTGGGTTCGAATCCCACCCAGTGTATATTATTTTTCAGGATTTTTTCCAACAGATCTCATGTGTTCTAGTCCTACGTCCTTACGACGTGTCATCACCTTTCCACCATCAGATGCTCACATAACCAGATCCAACGCCCAAGCACTGAAGGTCCACGATACACCCTCGGAAGCTGTTCACACTAGATCCCAGCTAAGTTTTTGTTTTTATTTTTCTTTCTATATTTTTATTTTTTATATTTTCTTTATTACTTTTCTTTTTCTTTCACTATAACTTTGTTTATTTTTTATTTAGTTTTTTAACAAATTAGTTTTAATTTCATACTTATTTATTTAATCGGGAATTCAACTTTTTTCATAAACATTAGAAATAATTGTTTTTAACAAATAAAAATTATTATGTTTATATATACTTTCAGCTAATTAATTAGATAATTATTTTGGGCTAATTCAATGCCTTAAAACCCGATTTTATCATGATCACTAATCGCTGTTATTACTAATCACTGTTATTATGTAGGTGTTATCCACTGACACATTTTTAGCCTTATAAACCTTTTTAGGTCACAATAAGTTTTCTTTTTAGGGTTTGTAGATCATTCATACACTAAAAGTTATTTTTCTTTGTGCAAATTTTTTCAGGGTTACCCCAGTATCCTCCGGTTACGCACCATATCGGATCAAAAGCTAAGTTTTTAATTCTTTTCCTATTTAAATATTATTTTACTTCTATTTTTGCCTTTTGCCCAAAATAGGGTTTGCCTCATTAGTTAATGAATCTGTCTTACATTCACCCCTATTATTTTCATTTTAATTTTCAGGGTCAATCGAAGGTTCGAGGGAGATCAAGGCATTCAATGTTTAAAACTTATTATTGATCCTTCTTATTTTTTTCGTCTGTTAATTTCCCCCGTCCCCGCAGGTGTTTATTGTAATAGCATAGGATTTTTATTTTCTGCAATTTTAAACTGCGTGGTTAGTAATCTTAGGGAGTGCAAGCCTTTAACAGAATTAGGATCACTAATTACAAGATAATATATATGAACTGAACCACATGATTGTTGCACCCACACACCTTTAGGGTAATCCCTCTGGTTGCCTTGTTGCCTTATACTGTTGCCTTAATTGCTGCCTTGTTGCCTTATTTTTGTTGCCTAAAAATAGTCAAGTCCCTCGATTCCGAGGATACCTAAAGCAAAGGTTGCCTTAAAGTTATTGAAACTCCCTCGAAGTTGCCTCGGTAAAAATGTGATGATTGTCCCAATTGCTAAGGTATCCTCGTATGATGCCTTAAATGACTATTATATCCTTCCCTTAGACTACCTGCCCTCTTTATGGCATGGGACAGTCTTGTGGCGAATGATGAACCTTGATGACCCTTCAACATCCAATTGAAAGACTTCCTGCCCTCTTATGGTATGGATAGACTCTTTCGCCCTGAAAAGCTAAAAGAACGATCTTTCAAAACTTAGGGTAGTTGCTACTAATTGCTTGCTCTAAAATTCAATTGCTTTTCACGCCTCTTTTCCAAATCAAAATTCCAAAAGACTACGCTTATTTACAAGCTAAAGTTCTTCTTCGAAAATCTTTTCAAACATTTCAAACAATTGAAACGAACAAGTGAGCTAAGCAATTAAGAGCCCATGGATAACCATGGATACAAAGGGTGCCTTACACCTTCCCTTTGTATAACTTACCCCCCGAACTCAAAATCTTTCAAAGGTCTTTCCTATTCTTTTAGCCTTTCCAATTGGATAAAATAAAAGTCGGTGGCGACTCTTGCTATCCGCAACATTTCGATAATAAAGTCAGTTCACCGTATTACAGAACTGGCGACTCTGCTGGGGATGCTTTCGATTAAAAGAGGGGTTACCTTAAAGTTTAGGATCACTTTAATTGTTTGCTTTGTTTGCTTTATTTTAAAGGCTGTTTTTGGTATTCTGCTGTGTGAAAGATCCTACACCCGGATCTAGTGTACCTTAGGTATGTGGCAAGAGACCAAGGAGACTGTACGACATGTATCGTTATGGTTGATCTGGTGGCCACCGTTAGTGCGACGCTTTGGTTTGTCCTGATGGCCCTTGAATATGATCGAGGAGACATTTGGCTACCGCGTGGTGTCATAAGCACTAATTCGCCCTTAGAACCCTAGTTGAACTTGACTTTAGCCTATAGGAAGTAGCGAGATAGTTGTCTTTGGATTCCTGACTGAATCCGGTTGATACTCGATGCTACACTCATTGAGATTGGACTCTAGGGACGCTTTTGGCTGGCCGATCGAGTGCCATGTTGAGACAATGCCCGCGAGAAAGATCAGGGATATGAGCACCATAGAACCCGGTTACTATTCTAGGACAGGTTGAACCAGCTAAACTTCAGTGGGGAGGGTACTTACCTACGAACTTCATGCAAGCTCCTAAGCCTAAGGACACTTGTGTGACTTGCTTGTGTGTGCTACTAACCCTTTCGTTTCCTTGCAGGTTTTTCTTGTAGGACTTATTTGTCCTTATCACCTTACGTTTTGCCTGATGCATTGCATCCGCATAACATCATGACATCATGACATCATAACATTGCATGTTTACTAACCCTTTCAAGGATCTTAGGGATTTAGGGTGCACAATTTCAGGTACTCTTATCAAGGACCGAAATCCTAATCAAGGGGCAAGAGGATTCATTTTCCTCTAGCCGCATACCTTCCAATTCAGAGACTTAGTACCTATCAAGGGGCAAGAGGATTTATTTTCCTCTAGCCATATTCAGAAGTTCCCGAATCAGAGGCTATGACCCACTGGATATGGTGAGCTTGATTCCCATAGAAGAACATCCAAAAATCAGAGTTCTTCAAACGAAGAAGCGACCAAATCATTTTTTGACGTTGCTAACTGAATTTCCAGAGATCCTTGAAAATATTGCATCTGCATTCATAACATTGCATCACAGGTTTCCACCACAGGTTTCTTACCCCCTCGTTGTTTATTTCAGCATCATGAATCTCGAGCAGTCAGTCAAAGACCTTCAAGCTCAGAACGCCCAGTTTCAAGATCTGATCCTTAACTTGTCCAAGGGGTAAGATGAACTGAAAGCACTCCTTACCAAGAATAAGAAGAAGAAATGCAAGAAGATTCTAAGGAAACGGCTTAGACCGATCTTGTAACTCAGGGATGCCGAGGCCTCTGAAGACAGTGACGAAGAGGATGATGCTAGTATCAAGACTGAGGCAAAAAGTAACCATGATTCTGCCAAGCCTTATGAGGAAGAAGAGGACTATCACCATGAGGATGAACATCCTGATGACAAATATAAGTTGCTGGAGGAACGTATGAAAGCCATGGAAATTCAGAAGGTACCTGGACTGGATTTTGAAGATCTAGGACTCATCTCTGAAGTTGTTATACCTCCGAAATTCAAAATTCCAATTTTTGCAAAATACGATGGAGTCTCTTGTCCTAAACTGCACTTGAGGTCTTATGTAAGGAAGATTCAACCTCATACTACCGATAAGAAGCTATGGATCCACTTTTTCCAAGAGAGCTTATCTGGAACTCAACTCGAATGGTACTATCAACTGGAAAGCACCAACATCCATACCTGGGAAGATTTGGTTGTTGCTTTCTACCAGCAATACCAATACAATGCTGACCTCGCACCAACTCGCATGCAACTACAAAGCATGTCTATGGGACCCGAGGAAAGTTTCAAGGAGTATGCTCAAAAATGGAGAGATCTAGCCGGAAGAGTCAAACCCTCCTTAACTGATAGAGAATTGGTCGATATGTTTATGAGTACACTAACTGGTCCTTTCTATAGTCATTTGCTGGGAAGTTCATCATCTGGATTCACTGAACTCATACTGACTGGAGAACGTGTTGAAAGTGGTATCCGAAGCGGAAAAATTCAGGCGGCTACTTCTTCTGGTAACGTAAAAAGGCCATACAATGGAAAGAATGAATCCAACACCGTTAGGGCAGTCCTGGTCTCTAGTCAGGCTCCAACACAACAACAACGGAAAGATGAACGTAAACAACAAGGTGGCCAACGTACTTGGAAATCAAAACCCAAGAGATCATTTACCCCACTACATATGCCATTGGCTCAAGCTTTGCAACACTTGCTCGATCGAAGTCTGATAACTCTACTGCCTCCATACTCAGCTCCTGCTAATCCCGTCCCCGGGTACAAACATCATGCAAGATGTGCTTACCATTCAAATAGTCCTGGTCACGATACAGAAGAGTGTGGGCCATTGAAACATAAAATTCAAGACTTGATTGAAGAAGGGATCGTTGAATTTGGCCAACCAGAGAAGCCACACAAAGTCTAAAGGATGGCTATTTAGATCATTAATTTACTCGCATTCGCAATTTCTTTCCTGTTTGTTTAAACATTCGTCTTATGTCAGACTCTATTTATTTTATCATAATCATTAATGCATTGCATACGTTTGTCTTGATTTATTTCTCTTCCTATTGTTATATTAAACTTTGTTTTTACTTGGTTTTCTTTATGATATTTAATTCTCGCTAAAGTTGTAAGCCTTTTGAGGGAGGATGACGAAAACGATACCACAACCTCATACAGTATGCTTTTGAACGGACTATGCTGACGATGTACAGGCATTGTTTCAATTCCTAAACAGTGGAGATATAAGGATGTTAATCCCTCGTCAACCCCTTCGAGCCTAAGAAGTAGAAGTTTTCTTTCTCATACAGATTAAAACCTTTAATCATAACCTGGGGCAGGGTAGTTACTCAGTTACCTCAATTATACCATGTGCTTTACACAAGTGATGGATTCCCGTAATTCTCAAGTCAGGCAGTCAATATCCACAAAAGAAAAAGAAAACTGTTAAGTAAAAACCTATGAAGGAGACTTATATAAAATCGAAACATCCCGCTGACTGTAATCTCAAAATAAACAGTTCAGGCAAAAGTTAGGGATAAAAAAGAGGTTACTACAAATCCTCGACAAAAGAAAAAATTACAAAAAGGATGACTGCCTTTTCAAATAAACGATCGGTGCTTCAACCATCATCAAATTTCAACAATACGACTTCAAGACCTGCTAGAACTTAAATGCAAAGTTAACTGAGCATAAGATCGAAGAACATCACGAAGATTGGGATGGGTACAAATAAACTTTGAGCCTTTATCCTTTGTTTCTTAAACCGTGAGCCAAGCCACGTTACAACCCTTGAAAGTCCTAACTGAAGCATGGTTAGTTCGAAAGCATACTGTCACAAAAAGGGTATCCTGACTCCTTAAAGTTTACCAAAAATCCTGAGTTGATATCATGTTTTTACAAATATCACTTTCTTACATATTTTGTTTTACTAAAATCGTTTTTAAATTCCAAGGCAGATATATGCATTGCATTTTAATGAGTGTCATTATAAAACAATTTTGTCTACGTAATTTCAAATGTTTGGCATCAGGAAGAATCTGCATGGGGCATAATCAATGACTAAAAGTCCTCCCGACAAATAAATTTGCAGAGACGTCTCGTACGCATGATTCGATCAGCTAAAAGCTTGTTTACACAAGGGGCACGACATATTATTATCCCATCTATTGGGGGAAAGTTGGTCACGATTCATAGAATCTCTCAGAGGCACTGAAAAACTAGAGAAGTTAGTCCATCACTGGGGGCATGTCACATCAGTCACAAATCTCAATAAATACTATTTGGTTACTAGCATCAGACGATGTCAGTATCTGTCTCTCCTTTGAGGTTCTAATTCCAAATTCAAGTATCGAGCATACCAAGCTATTGATCCCAGGGGCAGGTATACTCTCGCAAGTGTTTTTCAACAGCAAGTACTCAAAGACAAGGGGCAATGGAAGATTGAAAATCTCTGGGAACCTTCCCCATAGAGCAGTTTCATAAGATATCCCCACATAGTGAACTTTAAGAAGTTATCTTCAAGCAATCTATTCCCAACAGAAACTTGGTTCCCCAACGGAATTTATACCTCCGACATTGCCGGCTTCCCGACACGATCTTCTTCTCTAGCATGGTTTATTCAAACTCGCTATGTCCATTAAAGTTACCGCTCAGAAATCTGGTCGGATAGTATTCTCCTCTCTTGTCCCTAGGATACATCAGGATCAGGTCACTTGAGTTGATCTCATCCCCAAGCGAAGATCAAAAATCCCCAGCCGGATATCATCGAACAAAAGACAGGAATTCTCTTGTCATTATCTCCAACAACACACAGAGATTTATTTTCTCAACCGGCAGCTGCTATACAAAAATTATCAATATGCTCAGACTATATAGTCCATCCCTGCATCATTAATAAATACATGCATAACATACAGTACTCTCGTTTATTTCGAGAATCTCAATACATGCATCATGACATTGCATAAAATTAATCTTTCCTTTTCAGGTCATTTCATAATCAAAAGAATATTATCATCCAAGTGCGGTACAAATACAATCGTATCAACGATTCAATCTCAACACTCATTCAAGACAAATACAATTCCGACACTTCATTCCGGGTCTTTCTTCAAAGATAATTCAGAAACAATCAAAGAACTTCTCATCCTTTCCAGGAACCTTTCTAGGTAGTCTTCTCTAAAGACATTTATCATCCTTTCCAGGAACCTTTCTAGGTAGTCTTGTTTAAGACATCTATCATCCTTTCTAGGAACCTTTCTAGGTAATCTTTTCTAAGATTTTTCATCCTTTCTAGGAGCCTTTCTAGGTAGTCTTGTTTAAGACATATCATATCCTTTCTAGGTAATCTTTTCTAAGATGTTTCATCCTTTCTAGGAGCCTTTCTAGGTAATCTTGTTTAAGACATTTCATATCCTTTTTAGGAGCCTTTCTAGGTAGTCTTGTTTAAGACATATCATATCCTTTCTAGGAGCCTTTCTAGGTAGTCTTGTTTAAGACATATCACATCCTTTCTAGGAGCCTTTCTAGGTAGCCTTGTTTAAGACATTTCACATCCTCTCTAGGAGTCTCTCTAGGTGGTCTTCTCTAAGACATTCTTTACCCTTTTTAGGTTAGTTTTGTTCAAAGACATATCTCAACCTCTCAAAGATAATCTTACCTTAAATAGTTATCCAATCTGTTCTAAGACATCTCTTGCCCCTTCAAGGAGCCTCTCAGTTAATCTTCTACAAGACAGTTCTTCCTGAGCATTGGTTAAAGCCTAATCTCTTTTGCATCATCCAGGGATCTATCGTATTCAAGAACCTCTTCAGGTAGACATTACTTCATTTTAATGAATCTCTCCTTCAAATACAATCAATGCATATAACTCAGTCTGAAAAGCATATGCTTCAGACAAATATCTTGTCCACATCCGGATGGCATCTTCAAGCCCAACTCCTACAAAAAGTCCATATCTCAGCAAAGGCAAATTTCTTGGGTATTCTAGTGTTCAATCCCCTTCTACTTTTAGATTTCGACAGGCACACATGCCAATCTACACCCTCAAGTAAAAGAAGATTGAACAGGGGCAACTGTCATACCCCAAAATTTTCCCATCATATTTCAGTCCATCTGACTTTCAAATGCTCAAAGATACACAAGAAAGAAGCATGCAATCTCTCTCCTAAACAACAAACCATCCAATTAGGGTTTTGCTTCACTCAAAGTAAAATCAACTTCTCATACCTCAAGTGGACTTCATGGTTTCTCACATGCTTCAAAGGATCCTCATGCCAAGTTTCAAGCTCTGATTCAAAAGATTGCTCACTCAATGGCCCAAACGATCAATAATCGACTGGTTGACCTAAAAGTCAAACTATGGTCAAACCACAGTCAAAACATCTGATTTTTGGTCTACATCCTCATTTTGAAGTAACATTCATCATTTGATCAAGGTTTGATCATGATTCATCAAGGAGAGTTCAGAAATCATCAAAAGTCCAAGTTGCTAAATTAGGGTTTCTAGGTAAAAGTCAACTGAACTTTGACCAGTCGTAACTCTCTCATACTTTCTCAGATATTCTTCAACTAAAGCTCATTCTCAAGGAAATTTGATTCTCTACAACTTTGTTGTTGGGCCCAAGGTCAAGAAATGCTTCCGCATAAGAGATATAAGCCAATACATTACAGGTCCTTCTAGAAGATTGCAAAAAGCTATTTTTTTGTCAGGAGCCATATCATTAAGATAAAATCTCCAAATGCAAAATATGTTCCAAAGTGGCTTGTAGAGGACATCATGGGCTTTCCTAAAAGTCCTAGAACATATTCATACGACAAAAATTGAGGGAGTTATGGCCTTTTGAAGTTGGTCAATCTTGGTGAAATGCATGAAGTCAATATGAGCAAAATGGATTTGTTGAACAAATGGGCCTAAGATTCTCATCTCAAACATGATCATAAGCTTAATAAGGACCTCTAAAACCATTTTCATACTTATGTGATTCTTTTTATTTTATTTTTTTATTTAGATTTTATTCAAATAAAAGCTAAATAAATTAAGTAAAAAAAAACTAAAGTAAAGGAATCAATTTGCGTGGGTTTTGTTTTGGTCAAATGAAGGTCTAATAAACACCTTGAGGGCCAAGAAATGTCATTGGTGCATGACCATGGTTTTATATTTATTTATTTTGATAGTTATTTAATATAAATCAAAATAAATTGAAATAAATACCTAAGATTGGATTCAGTCGTGAGAACTTATTTTCCAAGCCAAAATCAAATCTCCAAATTGATAGGAGCCATGTGAATGTGATTGGAAAGAAGTTGTACCAAAAATAGCAAGAATATATTACTTTTTTTTATCAAATTTCCATCCAACAATGATTTGATTTCTTTCCCATATGGTTGCCCTAATTCATTCCTATATATACTTAATAAGATCAGACTAGAAGGAGACGAAAAAAGGAGTGGAAGCATAGGGTTTCCAAACATGCAAACTTTCACAAAAACTAGGGCAAGAGAAAACGAATTCTACAGCCTATTTACACCAATTGCAGTCATCCTATTAGCTTCCTGAAGGCGTTAGGAGCTTATTCCAATCGTTACTCAGTCCTGATCGAGCCTGGAAGCTATCGTTTGAGTCTCGCCGGAGGTAAGATTATCCACTTCTCGAATTCATTGATCCATGCATTACTAATCTATTTTCTGTGCCCAGTTATATTCAGGAACATGTTTGAAACGGATTGGACGTACCACATGTGAGCTTCAGGCCTTTCGTCGTGATATGCCATGGTTGAAGTTTAAGAATGTATGGTCATCAGATCCATAGATGCAATGATCGTTTGATCAAAGTAACCCCAGATTCGGATTCAGAATTTGATTTTATGGGGTTCTGGATGTTTTCTTGTATTGTATCGCGTTATGTTTTGTAGGTAGGAAACTGAGTTCGCCGGAGAAGACATATTGGTCGCACCGGAGGTGTGCTCTCAGTCCCGGTTAAATGTCGTTACCCAGTCGCTCTCTCGCGTGGCAGTTCTAAGATCCCGGATTGGTCAGTCAAACATAGCAGCTTCTCTCCCCTCTCCTAATTGGCTGCGCACAAATACCTGGGCCCCACGATTGAAACCTGTCCATTATGGTTTATGGTTTGTATTTCATATATTATTATTTTCACGTATAATATAATTGACTAACGGTTTACAGCACGCTTGGCAAGAGAAAAGAGGAGGCAACACACCAAACCTGGGTTCGAATCCCACCCAGTGTATATTATTTTTCACGATTTTTTCCAACAGATCTCATGTGTTCTAGTCCTACGCCCTTACGACGTGTCATCACCTTTCCATCATCAGATGCTCCCATAACCAGATCCAACGCCCAAGCACTGAAGGTCCACGATACACCCTCGGAAGCTGTTCACACTAGATCCCAGCTAAGTTTTTGTTTTTATTTTTCTTTCTATATTTTTATTTTTTATATTTTCTTTATTACTTTTCTTTTTCTTTCACTATAACTTTGTTTATTTTTTATTTAGTTTTTTAACAAATTAGTTTTAATTTCATACTTATTTATTTAATCGGGAATTCGACTTTTTTCATAAACATTAGAAATAATTGTTTTTAACAAATAAAAATTATTATGTTTATATATACTTTCAGCTAATTAATTAGATAATTATTTTGGGCTACTTCAATGCCTTAAAACCCGGTTTTATCATGATCACTAATCGCTGTTATTACTAATCACTGTTAGTAGGTAGGTGTTATCCACTGACACATTTTTAGCCTTATAAACCTTTTTAGGTCACAATAAGTTTTCTTTTTAGGGTTTGTAGATCATTCATACACTAAAAGTTATTTTTCTTTGTGCAAATTTTTTCAGGGTTACCCCAGTATCCTCCGGTTACGTACCATATCGGATCAAAAGCTAAGTTTTTAATTCTTTTCCTATTTAAATATTATTTTACTTCTATTTTTGCCTTTTGCCCAAAATAGGGTTTGCCTCATTAGTTAATGAATCTGTCTTACACTCACCTCTATTATTTTCATTTTAATTTTCAGGGTCAATCGAAGGTTCGAGGGAGATCAAGGCATTCAATGTTTAAAACTTATTATTGATCCTTCTTATTTTTTTCTTCTGTTAATTTCCCCCGTCATCGCAGATGTTTATTGTAATAGCATAGGATTTTTATTTTCTGCAATTTTAAACTGCGTGGTTAGTAATCTTAGGGAGTGCAAGCCTTTAACAGAATTAGGATCACTAATTACAAGATAATATATATGAACTGAACCACATGATTGTTGCACCCACACACCTTTAGGGTAATCCCTCTGGTTGCCTTGTTGCCTTATACTGTTGCCTTAATTGCTGCCTTGTTGCCTTATTTTTGTTGCCTAAAAATAGTCAAGTCCCTCGATTCCGAGGATACCTAAAGAAAAGGTTGCCTTAAAGTTATTGAAACTCCCTCGAAGTTGCCTTGGTAAAAATGTGATGATTGTTCCAATTGCTAAGGTATCCTCGCATGATGCCTTAAATGACTATTATATCCTTCCCTTAGACTACCTGCCCTCTTTATGGCATGGGACAGTCTTGTGGCGAATGATGAACCTTGCTGACCCTTCAACATCCAATTGAAAGACTTCCTGCCCTCTTATGGTATGGATAGAATCTTTCGCCCTGAAAAGCTAAAAGAACGATCTTTCAAAACTTAGGGTAGTTGCTACTAATTGCTTGCTCTAAAATTCAATTGCTTTTCACGCCTCTTTTCCAAATCAAAATTCCAAAAGACTACGCTTATTTACAAGCTAAAGTTCTTCTTCGAAAATCTTTTCATACATTTCAAACAATTGAAACGAACAAGTGAGCTAAGCAATTAAGAGCCCATGGATAACCATGGATACAAAGGGTGCCTTACACCTTCCCTTTGTATAACTTACCCCCCGAACTCAAAATCTTTCAAAGGTCTTTCCTGTTCTTTTAGCCTTTCCAATTGGATAAAATAAAAGTCGGTGGAGACTCTTGCTATCCGCAACATTTCGATAATAAAGTCAGTTCACCGTATTACATGTTGTATTCAGCTTCTCATCAGAACTTCTATTTATAGGCGTTTGAGAAGATGACCGTTGGGAGCATTTAATGCTTTGCGTATTTCGTACAACATTGCATTTAATGTTTCACTCTTTTGTCAACTACCTCGAGCCTTGCTTTCGCTGTGTCTACTGACGTTGTGTTATACCCCAAAATTTGCCCGCATCTATTTTTCAAGAAAACTCCAATCTGAAAATTAAAAGTCTCATATAATCATGGATTTTTATTTCAACAAAGATCCTGATATATGAAATACTTAGTTTTTAGAATTTTTCTTATACAGTAATTTGGCTTGCAGTTGAATTTATTCTTACGCAAACGCCAAATACTGTTTATTACTTCACACATGCTATTTATTTATTTACAGATAAATAGTACTGACACAATTGGTACAGAGTTAAATCTTTTTGCAGGCGCAGAATCAGGAAACTCAGACTGTACTGGTAACAAGTAGATTATTATTATCTTTTGTTTCCCACTAATTTTTGTACTATATTCCATTATTTTCAAAAATCTTTTCAAATCTCTTTTTCAAAAATCAAATCTCTCTTTTTCCCAACACTATCTCCACTTTCTTTCAAATCTTACTTCCACTCAAATTTTCCTTTTGTACGGAATCACATCATTCCCCAACGTCTCTATCCTTCTTTCCATTCTATAAATACCTCTCATTTTTTCCATAAAATCTCACATCAAATTCTAACTCATCTTTCAAATTCCTACCTCATATCTATTTTCTCTTCTTCCCTGACAAAAATGGCAAAGTGGATAGAGACACTGTTTCTTACAGTCATCACCATTGCTACGGTGATCATGACTTTCTTCTGCCTACATAGTCCTGAAGAGTGTGGACCTGCAATGGTTGCACTCCCAATCATCTACATGTTATTGTTCATAGCATGGGTCATTAACCGTCATTCCTGAAATTTGCAGTATTTCTTATTTCTTAAATGTACCGTTTATTCGTCGTACTGTTCAATATAGTATGTAATATTTGTACTGTCAGTATTAAATGTTGTACTATTTGTCATAATATTGCTTAATTACTAAGATAATATTTTGTGTGTTTTCTGCCAGTCAAATATTCCTATTTCTGTGCATTAAATGATTTTCAGGGTTATTATCGGTAATTTTGCCCGCATACCGTATTTATTATGTCTGTGTTTTTAACAAGTCATGTAAATAACTTTCATTTTTCACATAAAACATAAAACAAAAACAACAAAAAAGAAAATTAACTTTGACTGTTGATTTTTCACTCTAACTGTTACATCAATACCTGGACAGTCAGTTGACAGCCAAACTGCTGGCAGTACAATTCTCAGTGTTTTGTACCATCAATCAAATCAATCTTTCACAATTCAAAATTCCAAAGTTTTTGTTCTAGAAGTCTTCTGAATATCACGCGATTAGCAGAAACTCAGCACTGCACAAAAATCAGGTACGCTTAACTGTCTCCTACACAAACAGTCCCTAATCAGGGTTTTTCTTGTTTTTACAGGAGCAACAAGTTTTTGAGAGCTCAAATGGATTTCATACACATCCATATATCTCAAAGTACCATCATACAAATTTTCAAACTTCAATTCACTCAGACGCACCGTCAGCAGCTCAAACAGTCAACAGACGACCCGTTTGACCAAAAAAGTCAACAGACAGTCAAAAATGAAATTTTTTGTCAAAGTCCATATTTTGTCAAAGGATTCATCATTTGATCATTGGATGATCATAATTCATCAAGGAAAGATCAAAAATCAACAAAACCCTAAGATTCAAAATTAGGGTTTTTGCCTGAAAAGTCAACTCAACTTTGACTGATCATAACTCTCTCATCCTTCATCCAAAAAATTCAAACCAAAGCTTGTTTTGAAGGAAATTCAATTATCTTTTAAATGCCATTGATCCCATGGTCATTGGATTCACCATTTGAAAAATATGATCAAAGACATTACAGGTCATTTTCAAAGTCAACAAAAAGACACTTTTTTCAAAAGGACACACAAGGAGCTTCAAAAATCATTTTGACATGAGACCAAAGACATTGGTTAGAGGACTCTTTGAGGTTTCCAAAAAGTGCAAGATCTCCTTCATATGACAAAAATTGAAGGATTTACACCTTGTTGAAGTTGGCTAAATTTTGGGAAAATACATGAAACCAACATTGCTCAAAAATGTATTTTTTCCAAATGGGGCCAAGTTTTCAGCATTCAAACATCATTTCCATGATGTTATGGGCCTCCCACGACCAAGACTAAGCCCACACCTTTTTTATCCATTTTTGGCGTGATTTTATCTTATTTTAAGATTAAAATTAAAAGGAAAATGGATGGATAAATGGTAGCTTAACTTCCAAGCATGACTCATCAAGGAATCTCCATTTTTCTGCAGCCAAATGAAGTACAAGGCAAGTGCATTGAAGGAGAGCAAGACTTGGTCAAGTTTTCAAAGATTTTTAATATTTAAAAATCAAGCTTTCAACAAAGCAATCAATGCTCTTAGCTTCACTTCCAAGCAGCCCTTGGCCTATAAAAGAAGTGGAATACATCAACAACAAAGACACCCACGAAATATAGCAAGAGTATAGAAGGAAAACTCATCAAATTTCTCAAAATTTCCATACACTTTGTAATTTTCAAATTCAATATTCCAATCAATATCAATACAAAACAATCATTCCAATCATCTTCTAAGATCATATAAAGTAAGAATAAACTCTTTGTGTGGTCCCATGAGAGTCGTAACACATGCATAGTGTTCTTCATATTCATACATGATCAATTTTCATTTTCCTATATTTAATCAACCTCAATGTAAACTAATCATTCTATTGTGTTCATGAGGTCCTATAGGGCAGGTCTGGGCTTTAACATGTTGGTTTCCACGTGAAAATTGCTCAAAACCATTGATGAATGTTCATGCATGTTCAAACTTTAATCTCTTCGAATCCATAGTTACAGTGCTCAAATAGCAAAACTAACACCACCATCGTGTTCAGGAGGTGATTTTAAGTCGATCTGGGTCCCTTTTGTTTTTGTTCATGGCTGTTTTGTGTAGGTTTTCAAAAGCATGGAAATTTGAAGCAAAATCCGCAGGTAATGCTGCAGCTAAATCCGCAGCTAAATCCATAGGTAAAAGGTTGAAGAAGATGAATAGTAAGTTGGAAACATTGACCAGCACGCGTGGCACTTCTGGTACTTCTCATTCGCCGGTCAACAAGTCTCACTATCCACATGTGCATGGTGGGGCCCAACTGACTTGTTGAAAGTCTTGGTGATCCCACGTGATCACTCCCACGCATGTGTACCATGTGCCCACGCATCTGGGCCATAGATTTCCATTAATTCTTCATCTAACGCACCAAAATACACTCCCTATGCCATAGACCCTCAGATCAATCACACAGGATAACTGCTCCTTTTTATTTTCTATTTTTATTTTTAATTTCTTTGTTAAATTAATTAAAAATAGTTTTAAAAATCCAAAAAATACACGAAAAATATTTTTAGACTTCTAAAAATAATATATTATTTTCTGAAATAAAAATATTTTATTTTTCTTCAAAATTTCAATATTTTGCATAATTAATTAGTATATATTTATATATTTGCTTTTTAATTATTCTAACCAATCAAAAAATCATAAAAAAAATTGTTCTTTGTGTTAAATATTGTTTATATATTATAAACTAATTTTGTACATATTTTGAATAATTTTATCTTTAAGTTTTAATTATTTGTATAATTATTTGCATAATTATGTTTTAATTAACTTAAATCAATTTCAAATTAATTTCAAAAATTCCAAAAAAATTAGTTTTGTTTTAAAATTAATTAACAAATATTTTGTACATATTTTAAACTTAATTTCTAGGTTTAAATCTATTTTCATCTTTTTTCTTCATTTTAATTTAATTAATTATGCATTAATTATAATTAAAATAAATCATAAAAAATCCAAAAACATGCCCTTTTATTTTTCTTGCAATTTAAATTCCTAGATAAATGTATAGGATGTCAAATTCATGTAAATAGGCTAGTTTACATTTCCTGCACAATCGATGTAATAGCGTAGATTTACTTTCCGCACTTTACATTTCCGCATTTTAATTTCCAGCAAATATAAACTGCGTGTATGTCAAAGATAAAATTGAACCGTTAGATCACTAACTTCAAAGATAAAATATCTGAATTCAAACACAATCACACTTGCACCTCTTAAGGTAATCCCTTCTCATTCTTTTCAAAATCAAAGTCAAAATTCCACTGTTTTGAGTACAAAATCGAACCTTGCGTTTGTATCCGGTGAAAGGATAGATTTTTAAAGGAAATAGGATAAAGACCTTACAACTCAGGGTAGACCTCCTAGTTTGCTTGCTCAAATCAAAACAAACAAAATTCTCATACACTGTTGTTTTTCAAAACAAAACTTTCAAAAAAAGACAATACTTTGTATACATCCAAACACGGATTATTACAAAGTTAACGTTCTTTTCAAAACATCTTTCGAAAGATAAACAAGCATTTTGTATACATCCACACACGGATCATTACAAAATTCAATTTACAAAGGTATTTGAAACCACATATGAGCAATTTCAGAGCAATTGAAAAGTGATCGAAAAACAAGTGAGCTAAGCAAACTTAAGAGCCCATGGATAACCATGGATACAAAGGGTGCTAACACCTTCCCTTTGTATAACCTACCCCCTTACCCAGAATTTCTTAAAGGTCTTTTTTCTGTTTCTTTTATAAACCTTTCCTTAATTGGATAAAATAAAAGGTCGGTGGCGACTCTGTGAATTTTCAAAAATGCGAAAGCATTAAGCGATAAAAAAGAGTCAGTTCACGTATCTCTACAGAACAGAGGTATGGCCCGGAATTAAAAAACGGAGGTCCACACGTTGCCTTTAATAGCTTTCAACGTTCCTTTTCTCAGTCAGCGTAGCCTGCCAGCTAGTACTTGCTTCTGATCTAATGTTTGTGTAAACAACGTTTGAATATCATCAGAGTCAAACAGCTTGGTGCAGAGCATCTTCTTGTCTTCTGACCTTGAAGTGCTTCTGAGCGTGATACCATGAGAACTTCAGTGTTTCTGCTTCTGATCTCAAGTCCTTCTGATGCTTCCATAGACCATGTTCTGATTCTGCTTGACCATCTTCTGATGTCTTGCCAGACCATGTTCTGATGTTGCATACTGAACCTTCTGAGTCAGTGCTTCTTGCGCTGATTTTGTGCATACTCTTTGTATAATTCCTGAAATGGAGATTGCATAGTATTAGAGTACCACATTATCTCATACAAAATTCATATACATTGTTATCATCAAAACTAAGAATATTGATCAGAACAAATCTTGTTCTAACAATCTCCCCCTTTTTGATGATGACAAAAACATACATAAATGATATGAATTTGCAATCAGAATATCAGACGGCTAAAGACAATTACACAGCTATAGCATAAGCATATAAACATAGTGTGTGAATATGTCTCCCCCTGAGATTAACAATGGATACAAAGGGTGCTAACACCTTCCCTTTGTATAACCTACCCCCTTACCCAGAATTTCTTAAAGGTCTTTTTTCTGTTTCTTTTATAAACCTTTCCTTAATTGGATAAAATAAAAGGTCGGTGGCGACTCTGTGAATTTTCAAAATGCGAAAGCATTAAGCGATAAAAAAGAGTCAGTTCACGTATCTCTACAGATCAGAGGTATGGCCCGGGATTAAAAAATCGGAGGTCCACAGAACTGGCGACTCTGCTGGGGAGATACTTTCAAAAACAAAATGTTTTCAAAAGGGGTTACCTTAAGAGAATAGGTCGATGTTTTCAATTGTTTGACTTGATTGCTCTATTTTTCAAAGGTTTGTTGGGGTATTTTGCTTGTGTGAAAGATTCTAACCCGAATCTCGAGATACCTTAAGTATATGACAATAGACCAAGGAAACTGTACGGCATGTACCGATACGGTTGATCTGGTAGTCATCGTTAGTGCGATACTTTGGTTTATACTGATGTCCCTTGAAAACGATCAAGGAGTATATTAGGCTTCCGAAATGTCATTAAACACTAATTTGTCTTAGAACCTTTTTAGTTGAACTTGACTTGTGGCCTATTAAGTGGCTAGCTTTGAAATTGATCGAAGTTAGTTATCCTCGAGGAATATTTTGATCGGCCGCTCGAGCGCCGCATTGAGATGTTACTTCCAAGGATCATAGAACCCGAATACTATTCTAGGAAAGGTTTTAACCAACTCAACTTCAGTGGGGAGGGTATCACCTATCAGCTCCATGCAAGCCTTTAAACCTAAGGCTATTGTTTGATTTGTTTTTGTGTGCCACATGTTTGCATCATAAGCATATCATTTTTGCACCAAACACTTCAAGGATCAAAGAGTTTACCTTTGTTTTTGTAGGTAATGGCTCCCGCCACCAAAGATTACATCCGAATCAACATCTCAACGGTACCATCTGAACTAAAAGACTTAGTGTCAGAATTCCCCAGGAATGTTCAATTCACTGAAAGGCATGGTCACCTACTCCATTTGGTTACCTCAAAATTTGAAGAAGACATGATACGGGTCCTGTTCCAGTTCTTTGACCCTGAACATCATTGCTTTACCTTTCCTGATTACCAGTTGGTACCCACTTTGGAAGAATTCTCTGAACTAATGGGATTACCTATTCGAAATCGATTACCTTTCACTGGTTTAGAAAGGATTCCAAAACCTGAAGTCATTGCTACTGCTTTACATCTGCGGAAATCAGAAATCGAGTCCAATTGGGAAACAAAGAGTGGAGTTAAGGGTTTGCTTGCCAAGTTCTTATTGGAAAAGGCTCGACTACTGCTAGAAAACAAAAGTTATCCAGCTTTTGAGGAAGTTATGGCACTTTTGATCTATGGGTTGGTTTTATTCCCTAATCCCGACCAGTTCATAAGTGTACACATCATCAACCTTTTCCTAATCCGTAACCCGGTACCAACATTGCTGGGAGACATTCTACATTCTCTACACACTCGTACCATGAAGAAACGAGGAACTCTCATGTGCTGTATACCACTACTGGCTAGGTGGTTTACATTTCATCTTCCCCGATCAGTGTTGAAAAATGAACAAAGAATGCATTGGTCTCGCAGGATTATGTCTTTGTCTCATTCAGATATCCGGTGGAACAACTTCTTTCAAAGAGACATTACTATCATTGATCATTGTGGAGAATACCCTAATGTGCCACTCCTTGGCATCAAAGGAGGCATCACTTACAATCCCTCTTTAGCTCTACGCCAAATCGGATATGCAAGGAGCAACGGTCCTCATGACATGATTATCCATGGCATTGTGTTTGATTACGAGAATGATTCTCATAGACACCGACGAAGGTTCATACATGCATGGGGCAGTGTCTATAGAATAGAAAGCAAAACTCTGGGGCAATGGAATTCAATTCCTATGGAACCCTACCTCAGATGGGTCCGCACTCATGCTCAGAAACTCCTTATGCCATATCCTGCTGTTCTACCTGTGACTATTGAACCAGAGGTCGAAGGATATGAACCTCAAGTTATTTTACACCCGGACATGCCAACTGACCTAGAAGAATTGCAAAAATCTTGGGTTCAACTCAAAGAGGAAAGAGACACCTTCAAATCATACTGTCAAGACTATGAGAGAAGGATATTGGAGCTCACCGGGCAGCTTCAAGAAGAACAGCAGATCAACACATTCCTGGGGGCAAAGAGAAAGCGTCCACGGGAGACCTGAAGGATCATTTATTTTATTTCTGTCTTGTAAGCCTAAATGAGGCAAAGAAAAAAGAAGCAAAAAAAAAAGAAATAAATTGATTAACTAACGTTTGTTTCTTCTTTAACAAATCTAAACTCTAAGATCCTTGAAACATTGCACACACATTTCACTTCATGCATTGCATTCATATACATTGCATATACATTTCATACATTGCATACACATGGCATCCAGTCATACACATTGCATGACAGGTTCACATGACGGATTTCTCATCTTCTCGCTGTTTATTTCAGTCAGAAGAGATGGAATCTGAAATAAGCATCAAGAACCTCGAAGCACAGAATGCCCAAGTTCAAGTGGCAATTCTGGAACTGGCAAAGGGGCAACAAGAACTGAAAGCCCTGATAATCAAGAAGAAAAAGAAGCCCAAAGGATCTGTAGGCGTGAGTCACCTGAAAAGGAAGATCAAAATCCCAGTCAAAAAGTTCAAAAAGCCACCGATCCCTGAAACAGTCGGTGATGATGAACCAGAAGACAATCAAAGCAACCAGGGTTCTGCTAAACCCTCTCTCTCTTCAAATGAAGAAAATGATCATTCTGGGGACGAACCGGATGATGAAAAATACCAACAGCTGGAAGACCATATGAAAGCTATGGAGATACAAAAAATACCTGGCTTAGATTTTAATGATCTAGGGCTCATCTCGGATGTTGTTATCCCTCCAAAATTCAAAGTTCCTGTCTTTGCAAAATATGATGGAGTTTCTTGCCCGAAACTACATCTGAGATCCTATGTGAGGAAGATACAACCTCATACAACAGATAACAAGTTGTGGATTCACTTCTTCCAAGAAAGTCTGTCGGGTACACAACTCGAGTGGTACTATCAGCTGGAAAATACCAAGGTTCATACTTGGGAAGAATTAGCTGCTGCTTTTTACAAACAGTACCAATACAATGCTGATCTTGCGCCAACCCGTACTCAACTAAGGGGCATGTCTATGGGACCAAAAGAAAGTTTCAAAGGATATGCACAAAAGTGGAGAGATATGGCTGGAAGGGTTCAACCACCCTTATCTGATCGCGAACTAGTTGACATGTTCATGGGCACTTTAACTGGCCCTTTCTATAGCCATTTGCTGGGAAGCTCATCATCAGGTTTCACTGACCTGATACTGACCGGAGAACGTGTCGAAAGTGGCATTCAAAATGGAAAAATTCAAATAGGTTCCTCCTCTGGTACTACAAAAAGGCCCATCAGCGGGAGAAATGAGGTCAATGCAACACAAATTCAGAAAAGTCGCAAAAGTGAGCAGCATCAATCTGTAGGGGCAGTTCTGATCTCCACATCTGCACCTCAAAAAGATCAACAACCAAAATATTCGCATCAACCAGATGCACCAAGAAGAAATTTCACCAGAATCAACATGCCAATCTCTCAGGCATTGCAGCACTTGCTAAAAGCAGATCTGATCACCTTAAGAGGTCCTCCAAAGAATGTCAACACTTCCTCTCCAAATTATCGCCCTTATGCGACATGTGCCTATCACTCAAACTGTCCAGGACATGACGCAGATCACTGCTGGGCCTTGAAAAATAAAATACAAGATATGATAGATGCTGGTGAAATTGAGTTCGATCCTCCAGAAACTCCAAATGTCATCACTGCACCTATGCCAAAGCATGACAAAACTGTTAACGCTATCCTGGACACTGTTTACATCTATGATGTGAACGAATTATCAACTCCACTCTGCGAAGTCAAAGGAAAGCTAATCCGAGCTGGTTACTTTCCAGGGTGTGACCCCGACTGCTTTTACTGCTCCTGCCTGCCCAATGGTTGTGAAAATCTGAGGATGGGAATTCAAAAATGGATGGATCGCCGTATCATTATGTTTGAGAGGCTCCCTTCTATGGACGTGATGTGCGAAGTCTTTGCAAACGGGATGAGAATAGAGGATGCCTCAGTAATCTCCAGCTTACCATTCAAAATCTCTGCCAAGGCTCCATTCAAAATTTCTGCTACACTCAAAGTGGCATCAGTAGTCATTGCTAGTCCAACTCCATTTCCATACTCCTCAGACAAAGCTGTCCCATGGGGATACAACGCTAATGTTTACGTTCATGGAGTTAAGCAGAGTACCTCGACTGAAGAGACCACAAAGTTAACTACTCCAACTGTGGGTAATATTGTGGGTACCAGCAAGATCACGAGAAGTGGAAGAATCTTTTCACCAGAAATTTCTCCAAATGTTGCTGCTGGTCCAGTCCGAGTCCCAGTTCCTAATCAAAATGTCAACGCTCGAGGCAAAGAGCCACAAGTTGAACAAATTCAAACCCCGGTGGAGATCACCGCTGAGGATCCATCAAAGCAAGAAATGGAGGAAATATTGAAAATCATCTGCAAAAGTGATTACAATATTGTTGAGCAACTGGGGCACACCGCTTCAAAAATCTCAATGCTATCTCTGCTAAAATATTCAGAAGCTCATGCCAAAGCTCTGATGAAGTTCCTGAAAGCGGCGCATGTGCCTCAAGAGATCTCAGTCGACCAATTTGAGAATTGTGTTGCCAATCTAACCGTGAGCAATGGTCTCGGTTTCTCCGATGTGGATCTAACCCCTGCTGGAAAAAATCACAACAAAGCCTTACATATCTCCATTGAATGTAATGGCACCACTCTATCTCATGTGCTAGTAGATAATGGTTCTTCTTTGAACGTGTTACCGAAAACAGTACTAGAAAAGCTTGACTTCGAAGGAATTGTGTTACAACCAAGTGATGTTGTGGTAAGAGCCTTTGACGGGTCAAGCAGAACGGTATACGGAAAAGTGAATCTCCCAATCAGAGTGGGTTCTCAAATCTTCGATTCTATCTTTTACGTAATGGAAATTCACCCAGCCTACTCCTGTTTACTTGGACGCCCTTGGATACATGGGGCAAACGCTGTAACTTCTACCCTGCATCAGAAGTTAAAATATCCAGTAAAAGGAAAGATTGTCACAGTCTATGGCGAAGAGGAATATGTGGTTAGTCACCTAAGCAATTCCAAATATGTTGAGTTGGAGGACGAATTCATCGAAACTCCATGCCAATCATTTGAGGTGGTCTCTCCAGATGTCTCTACCACCAAGCATATTCCTGCTACTCCAACTACAACTATGGCTTCTCTCAAAGATGCCAAAGCCATGATTGAACAGGGTGATTGCACAGTATGAGGACAGCTTCCCGATATACCTTACAAATCTGACAAGCTAGGTCTGGGCTATGATAGTGAAAATCAAAAGAATGATCAAAGTCCTCGTTCTGGAGGATTAATGTCACACTTCGTCAGCCAAGAAGTAAACGCTATTGAAGATGAAGGAGTGTTCATGAACCATATCCTTCAGCCATATCCAGATGAGATTCCACCCATTTCCATGGGAATGTGGGATGCTGTGGGAGAACCAAACGGCGGGTATAATTATCAGTATGCCTCACCTCAGAATTCTTATGTTGCTATGGAAGACATTACCCCGACTGGATGGGGTGATCAAATTGGAAATGACGAAAGTTTCACAAGTCCTGCCACTGAGCAATATCAAAATCCACCCAAAGAAGTATGGGACACGCTAGGAGAACCCAGCGGCAAATATGACTATATGGTGAAATATTCCGCTCCTCCGAGCTCACAAATTGCCATGGAGGACATTGTCCCAACTGGATGGGATGAACATTACGATGACAATTTCGCTTTCGAAGAAGCCAGGGAAATACCAAATAATGAGGGTTGTTTTCTGTCAGCATACACTCCTCATCAGGATGCACAAGTCTCTATTCAAAACATCATCCCGACTGCATGGGACGGCCTTATCGAGCATCTCGCTCAGCCAACAGAGATATCTCAGCCTGGGCTCTCGTATCCAGCAGAGTATATCCCTTATCCCGAAGGACCACCGGCTCATTTTCCCACTAATGAAATCAATGCTGTGGAAGATGAAAAAGACAACTACAACTGGAACAGCTGGGTACCCCCTGCTCACAACAGTGGATTGAACAACTGGAAAGCTGAGGATGGGATCTCCTTTGACCAGGAGTAAATGCCATTTCCTGTTCTCTTTGTGTATATTGTGCAAAGATAAAAATGGTTCCTGAACAATCGAATCATGAGCTTGAAAGCCGTGTGCCTTAGCACACCGGTCCTTCTATAAAGGCTCATCATATCATGATCATGTGCATTCAATAAAATCATGGGACGCTTGCATATTTAAATTTTGTGATCCTTTTTCCTTCTTTCTTTGCTTTCTAATAGCTATGTTTTTTCTTCACACACACTCACATAACTAACTTGCAGATTCACATACACTCTGGATCCAGTCAACAACGATTCTGCTATTGCCCGTCATGACTTTGAAAGTCCGATCTACCAAACTGAGGACGAAAGTGAGGAAGATTGTGAAGTGCCAAGAGAACTTGCAAGGCTGCTAGAACAAGAAGACAAGGCCATACAGCCTCACGAAGAGCCAATTGAGGTCGTCAACTTGGGCAGCAACGAAGAAAAGAAAGAAGTCAAAATAGGGGCTGATTTAGAACACAGCGTCAAGCAAAGACTGATTCAAATGCTGCGAGACTACGTCGAGATATTCGCCTGGTCCTATGAGGATATGCCAGACCTTGACACGGACATCGTAGTTCATCGCCTGCCAATCAAAGAAGGTAGCATTCCAGTCAAACAGAAACTACGAAGGAGTAGGCCTGATATGTCAAAAAAGATCAAAGACGAGGTTGAAAAACAGTTCAATGCCGGATTCCTAAAAGTTGTAAGTTATCCTCCTTGGATAGCTAACATCGTCCCTGTACCTAAAAAAGACGGGAAAGTCAGAATGTGCGTGGACTACAGAGATCTGAACCGGGCAAGCCCCAAAGATGATTTCCCTTTACCACACATCGATGTACTGGTTGACAATACCGCACAATGCAAGGTATTCTCCTTTATGGACGGATTCTCAGGGTACAATCAAATCAAGATGGCACCCGAAGACATGGAAAAAACAACCTTCACAACACCCTGGGGAATCTTTTGTTACAAAGTAATGCCCTTTGGTCTGAAAAACGCAGGAGCAACCTATCAACGTGCAATGGTAGCGCTATTTCATGATATGATTCATCAAGAAATAGAGGTGTATGTCGATGACATGATTGCAAAATCCAACACCGAGGAAGAACATCTGGGTCATTTACACAAGTTGTTTGACAGACTCAAGAAATACAAGTTGCGACTGAACCCAAATAAGTGTACCTTTGGAGTAAGATCCGGCAAACTCTTAGGTTTCATTGTCAGCAGCAAAGGTATTGAGGTTGATCCCGCCAAGGTTAAAGCCATTCAAGAAATGCCTATACCTCGTACCGAGAAACAAGTCAGAGGATTCTTGGGACGTCTAAATTACATCGCCCGATTTATTGCCCACATGACTACTACTTGTGTGCCGATCTTCAAACTGTTGAAGAAAGATCAAGTGGAAAGGTGGAATGACAAATGCCAGTTAGCCTTTGACAAAATCAAAGAATATCTCCAAAAACCTCCAATCTTGTTGCCACCTGTGGAAGGCAGACCTCTGATAATGTACCTAACTGTGTTAGAAGACTCAATGGGGTGTGTACTAGGACAACATGATGAATCCGGCCGAAAGGAGCACGCAATCTACTATCTTAGCAAAAAGTTTACCGATTGTGAAACAAGATACTCACTACTCGAAAAAACTTGTTGTGCCTTAGCTTGGGCAGCTCGCCGGCTAAGACAGTACATGCTAAATCACACCACTTTCCTAATTTCCAAGATGGATCCCATCAAATACGTGTTCGAAAAGCCTGCTCTCTCTGGAAGAATAGCGAGATGGCAAATGATCTTAACAGAATATGACATTCAATACACTTCACAAAAAGCAATCAAAGGAAGTGTGGTAGCTGATCATCTGGCTCATCAAGCAGTAGATGATTATCAAGCATTGAACTTTGACTTCCCAGACGAAGACATTATGCTAGTCAATGACTACAAACAATCAGGACCAGAAGAAGGACCCGAGCCAGGATCCCGGTGGACTATGGTTTTTGACGGAGCTTCTAATGCACTTGGCAATGGCATCGGAGCTGTGATCATTTCCCCCGCAGGAAGTTACACACCGTTCACTGCCAGATTATGCTTCAATTGCACTAACAATATAACCGAATACGAAGCATGTATTCTGGGTCTTAAAGCTGCAATCGATCTAAGAATCAAATTCCTGGAAGTCTACGGAGACTCAGCCTTGGTAATCTACCAAGTCAAAGGGGAATGGGACACAAAGCACCCAAGTCTAATTCCTTACAAAGAATATGTGCTGAGTTTGATTCCTTACTTCGAAGAAATCACTTTCGAACACATCCCACGCGAGGAAAATCAACTAGCTGATGCTTTAGTTACCATGTCATCCATGTTCAAAGTCAGGTGGGACAACGAGCGCCTATGATCACCATTTACAGGCAAGATGAACCATCCTATTGCAATGAGATCAATACCGAAGGAACTGAGGAAAAACCATGGTTCCATGAAGTAAAAAGATATCTCGAAGCTCAGGAGTACCCTGAAGGGGCATCCATTAACGACAGAAAGTTTCTAAGGAGATTTGCTGCCAAATTCTTCCTAAGCAATGGAACCCTATACAAACGCAACCATGACTCGACTTTACTTCGCTGTGTAAACAAGAAGGAAGCAGAACAAATCATGGAAGAAATACACAATGGTACCTTCGGTACTCATTCCAGTGGACATACAATGGCTAAAAAGATCCTGAGAGCAGGTTATTACTGGTCTACCATGGAAACAGACTGCCATCATCACTCCCGAACATGTCACAAATGCCAGATATACGCTGACAAAGTACATGTACCTCCAGTTCCATTAAGCGTCCTGACGGCTCCTTGGCCTTTTGCAATGTGGGGTATTGATATGATTGGAGAAATCAAACCTACTGCCTCCAACGGACATCGCTTTATCCTGGTCGCTATTGACTACTTCACAAAGTGGGTAGAAGCAGCTTCATTTGCTTCTGTTACCAAGAATGTGGTGGCCCGGTTCATCAAATACAATCTCATTTGTCGGTACGGCATCCCTGAACGGATTATCACGGACAATGGCACAAATCTAAACAACAGAATGATTACTGAACTTTGCACACAGTTCAAGATCAAACATCATAATTCTTCTCCATATCGACCAAAGATGAACGGCGCGGTGGAAGCTGCCAACAAGAACATCAAGAAAATCATACAAAAAATGACAGTAACCTACAAAGACTGGCATGAGATGTTGCCTTTTGCCCTTCATGGTTATCGCACATCTGCGCGTACTTCAACAGGGGAAACTCCATTCTCCTTAGTCTATGGTATGGAGGCAGTTCTTCCAATTGAAATTCAGATTCCTTCCCTAAGGATTATGAAAGAAGCCAATCTAGACGAAGACGATTGGATTCAAACACGGTTGGACCAGATAAACTTGATTGATGAGAAAAGGCTCGCAGCTATTTGTCATGGTCAGCTATACCAAAAGCGTATGATCAAAGCCTTCAACAAAAAAGTCAAAAGTCAAGCATACCAAACTGGTGGCTTGGTTGTCAAACGCATCATCTTACCACAAGGTGATCCCAGAGGCAAATGGACTTCCACCTACGAGGGACCATTCATAATCAAGGAAATATTCTCCGGCGGTGCCATGTTGCTTACCACCATGGATGGCGAGGATTTCCCACACCCTGTGAATGCTGACATAGTCAAAAAATACTTCTCTTAAAAAGAAAAAAAAACAGCTCGCTAAGTTGAAAACCTGAAAGGGCAACTTAGGCAAAAAAATGAGCGTCTCGGTGGATTGAAAACCCGAAAGGGCGGTCCAGGCAAAAGTTAGAGACTAAACAAATACTATCCCGATAGGCTGAAAACCTGAAAAGGCAGCCTAGGCAAAAGTTAGGGAATGAAGCATACAACTGTGTTCCGTTCAGCTGCCTACTCACCATCAAGATTCAACACCTCAAAGACGCCGATCAGTCCAATCACTTTCTTCCAACAAGTGAGGGATGAGATGCTCGAAGACAGATTGGCAATAGCAGAGTTGAAACTTGACTGGATCGTTTTCACATAGCTATTTATCTTCATAAATATTTTCCAAAACTTTCTGACAGTTTCCTACTTCTAGGATTGTTGTCTCCCTGTGCTAACCAGCCTATCATGGCTCTTTTTCAAAAATCAATGCAGCTTAGGCTCAAAAATCACTATTTTCACTTTTTCTGTTTTAAATACGTAAGCGTCCCAATGATAATTTTGAATGAACATGTGCATTTGAATATGATTGATGTTTACCAGGAAAAACAGGAATAGCATTCAGGAAATGTCCCAATTATCTGGACATCATCCCATCAGAAGAAAATCCCCAAGAGAAACGCATTTCTCAGCAAATTCCTCAAAAAGATTTTCTCTTCAAAAGAAGTCTTATCCCCCAGCAGGGTTTGTTCCAAGATTACTATCTTCAGAAGGTGTGATCCCCGCACCCGGACTTGGTCAGATAGTGCATCGGAGGATTATGCATATTCCTCATTCCCATTTGAAAGGGCATCAGAGCTTCCAGCTACCTTTCATTCTCAAGAGATATTCAAAGATCCTTCAACAGAGTACCAGGGTTCTCAAAGAATTTCCCCAGCCAAGGGTACTCAAACAAGACAAAAGATCATCAACGATCACAATACATTCATGTCCAGATGACTAGTGGGAATTTATTTTTCCAACTAGAAGCTCGACATCTCACATTCATACATCACATATTCATATTCATACATCATACATCATACATCATACATCATACATCATACATCATGCATCATGCGCATATTCATACACAACATCACATGCATATTTCTCCGGGAATATCTCACATTTACATGCATCATAAACATTGCATATCACTAACTTGATTTTTCAGGTAGACGGATATCTTCAACAAAGATGTTCTCAATCACATGCAGTGTTCACCTGAATTCCATGAACAGTTCTCTCAGATATAATCAAGCCGAAGATTCATTCTGATCACTTACCAACTCAAAAAACAGACATTGCAGATCTAAAGCGATACCTCAGACGGTTCCAGAACGATCTAGCATCACAGATCAAAGCGATACCTCAGACGGTTCTAGAACGATCTAGCATTGCAGATCTAAAGCGATACCTCAGACGGTTCCAAAACGATCTAGCATTGCAGATCTAAAGTTGATACCTCAGACGGTTCCAAAACGATCTAACATTACAGATCTAAAGTTGATACCTCAGACGGTTCCAAAACGATCTAACATTACAGTTCAAAGCGATACCTCAGACGGTTCCAGAACGATCTAGCATTGCAGATCTAAAGTTGATACCTCAGACGGTTCCAAAACGATCTAACATTACAGATCTAAAGTTGATACCTCAGACGGTTCCAAAACGATCTAACATTACAGTTCAAAGCGATACCTCAGACGGTTCCAGAACGATCTAGCATTGCAGATCTAAAGCGATACCTCAGACGGTTCCAAAACGATCTAACATTGCAGATCTAAAGCGATACCTCACACGGTTCCAGAATGATCTAGCATTGCAGATCTAAAGCGATACCTCAGACGGTTCCAAAACGATCTAACATCAAAGATCTAAAGCTGATACCTCAGACGGTTCCACAATGATCAACTTTCAAAATCTAAACCGGAAAGACTTTGGACAAGTTCCGTAACGATTATCTTCCAAGACTTAAAGCGGTAACCTTGGACGGTTCCGAAACAGTCAACACAAAGACTTTCAAATCCTTCATCAAGATATAATCAATGGATTCATTCTGATGAACAAACCCTCAACCCATTTACCAGGTGGCATCTGAAAGCCCATCTCAGGTAATATTCCAATCTGCCAACAACATTTCGCAGACGACATTCAAATGCAACTTCCAACATCTCTTCTGATCAAGGTAAGTGCAAATTTTCAGGGCATCTAAATATTCAATCATCTTCTACCTTCAGATTTCAGACAATCTCTTCAGGTTTAAGAAGATTGAATAGGGGCAACTGTTATACCCCAAAATTTGCCCGCATCTATTTTTCAAGAAAACTCCAATCTGAAAATTAAAAGTCTCATATAATCATGGATTTTTATTTCAACAAAGATCCTGATATATGAAATACTTAGTTTTTAGAATTTTTCTTATACAGTAATTTGGCTTGCAGTTGAATTTATTCTTACGCAAACGCCAAATACTGTTTATTACTTCACACATGCTATTTATTTATTTACAGATAAATAGTACTGACACAATTGGTACAAAGTTAAATCTTTTTGCAGGCGCAGAATCAGGAAACTCAGACTGTACTGGTAACAAGTAGATTATTATTATCTTTTGTTTCCCACTAATTTTTGTACTATATTCCATTATTTTCAAAAATCTTTTCAAATCTCTTTTTCAAAAATCAAATCTCTCTTTTTCCCAACACTATCTCCACTTTCTTTCAAATCTTACTTCCACTCAAATTTTCCTTTTGTACGGAATCACATCATTCCCCAACGTCTCTATCCTTCTTTCCATTCTATAAATACCTCTCATTTTTTCCATAAAATCTCACATCAAATTCTAACTCATCTTTCAAATTCCTACCTCATATCTATTTTCTCTTCTTCCCTGACAAAAATGGCAAAGTGGATAGAGACACTGTTTCTTACAGTCATCACCATTGCTACGGTGATCATGACTTTCTTCTGCCTACATAGTCCTGAAGAGTGTGGACCTGCAATGGTTGCACTCCCAATCATCTACATGTTATTGTTCATAGCATGGGTCATTAACCGTCATTCCTGAAATTTGCAGTATT
Source organism: Vicia villosa (assembly GCF_029867415.1). Lineage (NCBI taxonomy): Eukaryota > Viridiplantae > Streptophyta > Magnoliopsida > Fabales > Fabaceae > Vicia > Vicia villosa. Next base: position 41,984,061 of record NC_081183.1, on the reverse strand, counting down.
TCTTATTTCTTAAATGTACCGTTTATTCGTCGTACTGTTCAATATAGTATGTAATATTTGTACTGTCAGTATTAAATGTTGTACTATTTGTCATAATATTGCTTAATTACTAAGATAATATTTTGTGTGTTTTCTGCCAGTCAAATATTCCTATTTCTGTGCATTAAATGATTTTCAGGGTTATTATCGGTAATTTTGCCCGCATACCGTATTTATTATGTCTGTGTTTTTAACAAGTCATGTAAATAACTTTCATTTTTCACATAAAACATAAAACAAAAACAACAAAAAAGAAAATTAACTTTGACTGTTGATTTTTCACTCTAACTGCTACATCAATACCTGGACAGTCAGTTGACAGCCAAACTGCTGGCAGTACAATTCTCAGTGTTTTGTACCATCAATCAAATCAATCTTTCACAATTCAAAATTCCAAGGTTTTTGTTCTAGAAGTCTTCTGAATATCACGCGATTAGCAGAAACTCAGCACTGCACAAAAATCAGGTACGCTTAACTGTCTCCTACACAAACAGTCCCTAATCAGGGTTTTTCTTGTTTTTACAGGAGCAACAAGTTTTTGAGAGCTCAAATGGATTTCATACACATCCATATATCTCAAAGTACCATCATACAAATTTTCAAACTTCAATTCACTCAGACGCACCGTCAGCAGCTCAAACAGTCAACAGACGACCCGTTTGACCAAAAAAGTCAACAGACAGACAAAAATGAAATTTTTTGTCAAAGTCCATATTTTGTCAAAGGATTCATCATTTGATCATTGGATGATCATAATTCATCAAGGAAAGATCAAAAATCAACAAAACCCTAAGATTCAAAATTAGGGTTTTTGCCTGAAAAGTCAACTCAACTTTGACTGATCATAACTCTCTCATCCTTCATCCAAAAAATTTAAACCAAAGCTTGTTTTGAAGGAAATTCAATTATCTTTCAAATTCCATTGATCCCATGGTCATTGGATTCACCATTTGAAAAATATGATCAAAGACATTACAGGTCATTTTCAAAGTCAACAAAAAGACACTTTTTTCAAAAGGACACACAAGGAGCTTCAAAAATCATTTTGACATGAGACCAAAGACATTGGTTAGAGGACTCTTTGAGGTTTCCAAAAAGTGCAAGATCTCATTCATATGACAAAAATTGAAGGATTTACACCTTGTTGAAGTTGGCTAAATTTTGGGAAAATACATGAAACCAACATTGCTCAAAAATGTATTTTTTCCAAATGGGGCCAAGTTTTCAGCATTCAAACATCATTTCCATGATGTTATGGGCCTCCCACGACCAAGACTAAGCCCACACCTTTTTTATCCATTTTTGGCATGATTTTATCTTATTTTAAGATTAAAATTAAAAGGAAAATGGATGGATAAATGGTAGCGTAACTTCCAAGCATGACTCATCAAGGAATCTCCATTTTTCTGCAGCCAAATGAAGTACAAGGCAAGTGCATTGAAGGAGAGCAAGACTTGGTCAAGTTTTCAAAGATTTTTAATATTTAAAAATCAAGCTTTCAACAAAGCAATCAATGCTCTTAGCTTCACTTCCAAGCAGCCCTTGGCCTATAAAAGAAGTGGAATACATCAACAACAAAGACACCCACGAAATATAGCAAGAGTATAGCAAGAAAACTCATCAAATTTCTCAAAATTTCCATACACTTTGTAATTTTCAAATTCAATATTCCAATCAATATCAATACAAAACAATCATTCCAATCATCTTCTAAGATCATATAAAGTAAGAATAAACTCTTTGTGTGGTCCCATGAGAGTCGTAACACATGCATAGTGTTCTTCATATTCATACATGATCAATTTTCATTTTCCTATATTTAATCAACCTCAATGTAAACTAATCATTCTAATGTGTTCATGAGGTCCTATAGGGCAGGTATGGGCTTTAACATGTTGGTTTCCACGTGAAAATTGCTCAAAACCATTGATGAATGTTCATGCATGTTCAAACTTTAATCTCTTCGAATCCATAGTTACAGTGCTCAAATAGCAAAACTAACACCACCATCGTGTTCAGGAGGTGATTTTAAGTCGATCTGGGTCCCTTTTGTTTTTGTTCATGGCTGTTTTGTGTAGGTTTTCAAAAGCATGGAAATTTGAAGCAAAATCCGCAGGTAATGCTGCAGCTAAATCCGCAGCTAAATCCATAGGTAAAAGGTTGAAGAAGATGAATAGTAAGTTGGAAACATTGACCAGCACGCGTGGCACTTCTGGTACTTCTCATTCGCCGGTCAACAAGTCTCACTATCCACATGTGCATGGTGGGGCCCAACTGACTTGTTGAAAGTCTTGGTGATCCCACGTGATCACTCCCACGCATGTGTACCATGTGCCCACGCATCTGGGCCATAGATTTCCATTAATTCTTCATCTAACGCACCAAAATACACTCCCTATGCCATAGACCCTCAGATCAATCACACAGGATAACTGCTCCTTTTTATTTTCTATTTTTATTTTTAATTTCTTTGTTAAATTAATTAAAAATAGTTTTAAAAATCCAAAAAATACACAAAAAATATTTTTAGACTTCTAAAATAATATATTATTTTCTGAAATAAAAATATTTTATTTTTCTTCAAAATTTCAATATTTTGCATAATTAATTAGTATATATTTATATATTTGCATTTTAATTATTCTAACCAATCAAAAAATCATAAAAAAATTGTTCTTTGTGTTAAATATTGTTTATATATTATAAACTAATTTTGTACATATTTTGAATAATTTTATCTTTCAGTTTTAATTATTTGTATAATTATTTGCATAATTATGTTTTAATTAACTTAAATCAATTTCAAATTAATTTCAAAAATTCCAAAAAAATTAGTTTTGTTTTAAAATTAATTAACAAATATTTTGTACATATTTTAAACTTAATTTCTAGGTTTAAATCTATTTTCATCTTTTTTCTTCATTTTAATTTAATTAATTATGCATTAATTATAATTAAAATAAATCATAAAAAATCCAAAAACATGCCCTTTTATTTTTCTTGCAATTTAAATTCCTAGATAAATGTATAGGATGTCAAATTCATGTAAATAGGCTAGTTTACATTTCCTGCACAATCGATGTAATAGCGTAGATTTACTTTTCGCACTTTACATTTCCGCATTTTAATTTCCAGCAAATATAAACTGCGTGTATGTCAAAGATAAAATTGAACCGTTAGATCACTAACTTCAAAGATAAAATATCTGAATTCAAACACAATCACACTTGCACCTCTTAAGGTAATCCCTTCTCATTCTTTTCAAAATCAAAGTCAAAATTCCACTGTTTTGAGTACAAAATCGAACCTTGCGTTTGTATCCGGTGAAAGGATAGATTTTTAAAGGAAATAGGATAAAGACCTTACAACTCAGGGTAGACCTCCTAGTTTGCTTGCTCAAATCAAAACAAACAAAATTCTCATACACTGTTGTTTTTCAAAATAAAACTTTCAAAAAAAGACAATACTTTGTATACATCCAAACACGGATTATTACAAAGTTAACGTTCTTTTCAAAACATCTTTCGAAAGATAAACAAGCATTTTGTATACATCCACACACGGATCATTACAAAATTCAATTTACAAAGGTATTTGAAACCACATATGAGCAATTTCAGAGCAATTGAAAAGTGATCGAAAAACAAGTGAGCTAAGCAAACTTAAGAGCCCATGGATAACCATGGATACAAAGGGTGCTAACACCTTCCCTTTGTATAACCTACCCCCTTACCCAGAATTTCTTAAAGGTCTTTTTTCTGTTTCTTTTATAAACCTTTCCTTAATTGGATAAAATAAAAGGTCGGTGGCGACTCTGTGAATTTTCAAAAATGCGAAAGCATTAAGCGATAAAAAAGAGTCAGTTCACGTATCTCTACAGAACAGAGGTATGGCCCGGAATTAAAAAACGGAGGTCCACACGTTGCCTTTAATAGCTTTCAACGTTCCTTTTCTCAGTCAGCGTAGCCTGCCAGCTAGTACTTGCTTCTGATCTAATGTTTGTGTAAACAACGTTTGAATATCATCAGAGTCAAACAGCTTGGTGCAGAGCATCTTCTTGTCTTCTGACCTTGAAGTGCTTCTGAGCGTGATACCATGAGAACTTCAGTGTTTCTGCTTCTGATCTCAAGTCCTTCTGATGCTTCCATAGACCATGTTCTGATTCTGCTTGACCATCTTCTGATGTCTTGCCAGACCATGTTCTGATGTTGCATACTGAACCTTCTGAGTCAGTGCTTCTTGCGCTGATTTTGTGCATACTCTTTGTATAATTCCTGAAATGGAGATTGCATAGTATTAGAGTACCACATTATCTCATACAAAATTCATATACATTGTTATCATCAAAACTAAGAATATTGATCAGAACAAATCTTGTTCTAACAATCTCCCCCTTTTTGATGATGACAAAAACATACATAAATGATATGAATTTGCAATCAGAATATCAGACGGCTAAAGACAATTACACAGCTATAGCATAAGCATATAAACATAGTGTGTGAATATGTCTCCCCCTGAGATTAAGAATCTCCCCCTGAAATAAATAATCTCCCCCTGAAATAACTACTGGAAGAAATTTGTAAATAAAGGACTTCCTTGAGTATTTTCCTTTTCAGTTGAGACGATCACATATGCTTAGATCTTCAGAACATTCATAGCTTCTGATTCTTGCTTCCACAGGACAGCTTCAGAGCTTGAATTTCTTTTTGAGTCATTGCATGCTAGATTGTATCAGAACATTGTTGAATGTACCGGAGCATCATCAGAGCATCTCTACATCCTGAAATGTTACAGAACAAACTAAACGACAACAGTCAGAGCATGAATGAATCAGAACATAAAATATGTATCAGAACATATAATATGTATCAGAGCAAACACAATAATGTTTCAGAGCATATTTTAGAACTAAAAACATGCATTAGAACATATAAGGAATAAGAATGAGTTAGAGCATATTCTATCATCAGAATATCAGAACATTCTTCCTTCTTGCTTCTGATCTTGAAGCTTCATAGCACTCAGCTTGCTTCAATTTCCATGAGCTTGTTTCCATATTGAATTGCTTTTTCTCATGTATTTGCTTCTCATGTTGAGCTTTTAGAATTTCTTCAATCCTGCAAAACACTCAAAGACATAGATCTTGCAAGTTCTGTTAGAAATGTGGAGACTTTCTCCCAGCAACTGATAAAATAAATCAGATCATTTATCACATTTTTCTCCCCCTTTTTTGTCATAACATCAAAAAACAAAAAAGATTCAGATGAAAAACAAACAATATGAGAGAAGAAAAGATAATTTTCATTGATAGGCAAAGGAGAATTATCACAAAATAGAAGGAAGATGCATAGAAGACAGATGCAAGAAACAAAGACTAAGACGACCCTAGCTTAGACATAATCATGGCCAGCATGTCATGAATCCCAACATTGCTCTCAGTCTGTCTCTCCATGAAAGTGCGGAACTCAGCATTTGTAGTATCTTGCGCGTCCATGCGAGAAGCTAGGTCAGCTTGGTTCTTCTGAATAACCTCTAGAGTCTTCACCAGAAGAGAAGGTTCACCAGAAGAAGCTTCACAACTTCTGTCCAGAGGGACAGCATTCTGAACTGCAGCTTCCATAGTCAGATCATCACCTTGATTTTCCTCAACAGGAATAGTCCCAGCAGGATGATCTTCAGCATCAGCTTCTTCCATAGAAGCATCTCCTTCATATTCTGCAGCAGGAAGATCAGAATCTCCATTCTCAAGAGCCTGAAGAATGGCAGCAAGATTCCTTGGTGCAGAAGGACCTTCAACTTCTGGTGGGTCAACAACTTCTGGAATGACCAAATTGGGGTCTTCCTCAGAAGGGTTTTCCCTCAAAAAGCCAAACAAGGACTTGAAGTCTCCAGTCAGAACTGGATACTTAGGTCTCCAGACCACAATATCCCTGCAAGGATTGTCCAGCAGCTCATCAACAAACATCTTCTCCTCAAGAATTCTCCTGTTTCTGATGGGATGATAATAGACACCATTATCAACTTCAAGAAGATATCCAGCATAACCAGGAGCAGCAGCCACTAGTCTCTTCTGAACAGCCATAGCTCCCACCTGAAAATCTTGGCGAAAGCTTCTCCAGAGGTTTCTAGTAGAAACATCATCAAGATCATTGAAGAATGCATCTTTCAAGAGATCCAGCCTACTGATAACTTCATTTCTGAACAGCTCCAGGTAAATATGAGGTTCAGGTTCAGGAGGGTTGAAGGTGAATTTGTAGTCAGGGTAGAGAAGGCTGTATGGGTTTGATTTTCTGGTAGGAAAGGGATGGCATAGAGAAGGTGGAAGTGCTGTGGTTGAAGAAGATGGAATATCTATGGAGATGGTTGAAGAGGATGGTATATTAGAGGGAAGAGTTGATGAGGATGGGATTTCAGAAGGAGTTGGGGGACAGATGTTTAGTGGAGTGGGGTTTAAAACAGGTGTAGAAAGAGATGGTTGAGGAGGATTTGGAATGGTGAAGGTGTTTTGAGGTTCAGAAGGAGGAGGTTGGATAGAAGATTGAGATTCAGAAGGAGGTGGTTGATATACTTGCCTGGAGAAATTACCCGTTCTTATTGCTTGAAAAGAATCTACTTTAAGAGGGTCATACGTAACTTTCTGCTTCTTAGCTTCCTTGGCAGCTTCTTCTACAGCCTTTCTCTTCAGCCTTGCTTCTTGCTTCTTCTTATCCTTCTTCTGAAGGTCAACTAGAGAAGGAAGCACTCTTCCACGAATCCATGCAGGATCAACAGAAGATTGAGTTCTAACAGAAGCTTCCAAGTAATGCTTAACGGCCTTGTGAAGTTCTGCTTGGAACAATGTAGCAAAGCCTTCAACTGGAGTTCTTCTAGACAGAATATCTGTGGGGATCACAGGAGCAGAAGTTATCTCCCTGATAAGTTGCAATCTTAACAAATCAACACCATTGATGACAAGGCCATGAATCATTCCAAAGAACCTGGACGTTCCAATAGTCCTTAGAGAGTCCATTAAATCACTTTCTATCAGAATATCTGAGATCATTCTGGCGAAAGGAATAATATATCTGGGAAGGTGAGGGTACTTCTCACGTTCTTCATCTCTTGATTCTTCAATAGACAACTTCAGATTCTGAAAAAGAATGTTGGAGATGTTGATTTCAATTCTTCTTCCAATGCAGAAGAGAGTGTATTTGTGATCAGGACTGATGTAAGAGGAGGAGAACAATTGCCTTCTGTGATGGAGAGAACCCAGAATAATTTCAGCCCAAACTTGATAGAACGCCCTCAATGTACCAGTTTTATGAGATTCAATACCAGTAGCAAATGATATTTGTTTTTCAACCTGTAGCCAACTAACTCTACCATGAAGAGGACCAGTGCATCCTTCTTCATCATCCAAGTTGTACAGTTTCCTGATCAGTTTCTCAGTTATCACAACTTCATGCCCTAACACGAAGGAGATGATAGCAGTTGGAGTAACGGTTGCATGAGCCCAGAAGTCTTTCACAAGAGTCGGATAAATTGGTCCAACCAATCTACCAAGATAGTTTGACCAGCCTTGTGCTAAGATCCTTGCATCAGGTAGGAAACCATTTGCTTTCAGATTTTCAAAGTCAACATAAGACTCACAAAGAACTTCCATCTCTTCAGTAGGAATGGAGCAAGTTTTCAACGGAGCATACCCACGCTTGCTAAAAACCAGATGAGTGGAAGAAACTTCTGTTGGGCTTGAATAACTTGATGAAGGATTCATGGTGAGATGCTTAGTTACAGACACAAGCTAGGGTTTATTCGATGAATGCAGAAAGAGAGGGACGAATGAAGAGAGAGAGCGAAAAAGATGAAATGAAGATGAAGCGGGGTATTTAAAAGATTGAATAAAGGAAAATAAAAAATACAATATGTTTTAAGTGAAATGATTACAAAAAAAAAATGACATCAATTTGCATTTAATGAGATATGACGTTAGGAGAGATAAAGTGACAAAATGAAATGATTTGCACAGTTACCTAGGGTGGCGTCTCCTCAACTGCACGCATGCTTTTCCAGAAATAGTAAACACGTGTTCATTTTTTGGAAAACTGGTGACAACTGTTTTACTTTAAAAGAGATTCTGAATCAACTTAGATAATGAAACGTTAGTAATAACAGAATCAGAACTTCTAATTGATCATTATCAGAACTTCTTTTATACACATACTCCCAACACATTTCAGAATTTAACCATACATAAGATCTTCTCATCTTCTCATTCTAGGCATAAATGCATAGACTTAGCAAACTCCTTTCCAAGTGAAGCATTAGATGTTCCAAAAATAATATCATCAACATAAATTTGACAAATTAAAATGTCCTTCTTAGATGTTTTACAGAAGAGAGTCGCATCCACTTGTCCTCTAGTGAAACCATTGTCCAGAAGGAAGGAACTTAATCTTTCGTACCAAGCTCTAGGAGCTTGCTTCAATCCATACAATGACTTCTTAAGTTTGAAAACATGTTCTGGAGACTTAGAGTCTTCAAAACCAGGAGGTTGGTGGACATAGATTTCCTCATCTATATAGCCATTTAAGAAGGCACTCTTAACATCCATCTGATATAGAGTGATGTTATGTTGAGTGGCAAAAGAAATTAATAAGCGAATAGATTCTAACCTGGCCACTGGTGCAAAGGTTTCTGTATAGTCAATTCCTTCTTGTTGACTATAACCCTGAGCCACCAGTCTGGCTTTGTTTCTTACCACTTCTCCCTTCTCACTAAGCTTGTTTCTGAAAACCCACTTTGTACCAATGATGTTGAATCCTTTTGGTCTAGGAACCAAATCCCATACATCATTCCTTGTAAACTGATTTAGTTCTTCTTGCATGGCAATTATCCAGTCTGGATCTTCTAGAGCTTGATCAACAGAAGTTGGCTCGATCAAAGAAACAAGACCTAATTGACATTCTGCATTGTTCTTAAGGAATGCTCTGGTTCTGATAGGATCATCTTTCTTTCCAAGGATCACATCTTCTGAGTAAGCTGAGGTGAGTCTAGAAGATCTTCTGACTGTTGGCTCTTCAGAAATTCTGAGTTTCTCTAAAGATGCAGCAACTTGATCTTCTGATTCTTTGCTTCTGAGATTTTCAGCTTCTAAAACTTTGCTTCTTGGTTCTTCAGCTTCTGATATATCAATATCTATATCTGCAAAATTCTCAAACTGCTTTGGCTTTTCAAGACCAAGCTTATCATCAAATCTGATATTGATTGATTATTCTACAACCAATGTTTCAGTATTGTATACTCTGTAGCCTTTAGAGCGTTCAGAATATCCAAGAAGGAAACATTTTTTTGCCTTAGAATCAAACTTACCAAGATGATCTTTAGTATTCAGAATGAAACAAACACATCCAAAAGGATGAAAATATGAAATGTTGGGCTTTCTGTTCTTCCACAATTCATAAGGAGTCTTATTTAGAATAGGTCTTATAGAGATTCTATTCTGAATATAACATGCAGTGTTTATTGCTTCTGCCCAGAAGTGCTTAGCCATATTGGTTTCATTGATCATGGTTCTGGCCATTTCTTGTAGAGTCCTATTCTTTTGCTCTACAACTCCATTTTGCTGTGGAGTTCTAGGGCAAGAGAAATCATGGGCAATACCATTTTCTTTGAAGAACTCCTCTGTAATACGGTGAACTGACTTTTATAATCGAAAATGTTGCGGTAAGCAAGAGTCGCCACCGACTTTTATTTTATCCAAATATCGGAAAGACTAAAAGAACAGGAAAAACCTTTTAAATAAAATAGGGTTCGGGGGGTAATTATGCAAAGGGAAGGTGTAAGGCACCCTTTGCATCCATGGTTTTCCATGGGCTCTTAACTGCTTTGCTCTTTGTTTTCAGAAATGTAGAAGAAAAGAATAGGGACTTTAGCTCGTAAATGAGCATAGCGCTTTTGAAGATTTATGAGAAAGAATATGAAAAAAAAGTTTTTTAGAGCAGGGCAAAGCAATTAAGGGCAATTACCTTATAGTTTGAAAATGAAGTTCTTTTAGCCTTTCAGGGTGAAAGGGTCTATCCTTGCCATAAGAGGGTAGGAAGCCTTTCATTTGGAGGTTGAAGGTTCGTCGCATTATCGTTCGCCATAAGACTGACCCATGCCATAGAGGGCAGGTAGTCTAAGGGAAGGATCAGAATAGCCTTTTCGTAGGCAGCCAGAGGATACCTCAGCCTTTTCGTAGGCAACTTCCGAGGGTCGAGATCATGTGTATCGAAGGCAGCATCATTAGGGACCATGATCTTAATCGAGGCAACATGGCTGAGGTATCCTCGTATTCGAGGGACTGGCTATTCTGCAAAAACACAAGGCAACAAGGCAACAGGCAACAGGCAACAGAGAGGTTACCCCAGAAGTGTGCGTGTGTGCACCAATCACGTGATCAGTATTCAGATATTTATCTTATAGTTAAGTGATTCTAGATTCAATTCAAAGTTATCACTCCCTAAAATTACTAACCACAGCAATTAATAATTAAAGCAATAACGGGAGAGGGAAATTGAAACCAGCGGAGGGAGAGGGAAATTGAAACCAGCGGAATAATAAACAATTAAGTCTAACATAAGTAATAATTAGGGTTTAGGGTTACCGACTATGCGAAGCTTTGGTGTTTGGCAAACCCTGAAAAAAGTGGGAAAATGGCAAACAGAAATAGGGTGAGTGCATTATCGGTTCGGAGGCAAACAAAGCTAACCCTAAAAAATAAAAAGATAAAGAAAATAAAATAAAATAAATAAATAAAAGGCACTTAGCTTTGAATTTGATCTGATATGGTTGGTGGTCGGAGGAAACCTCGGGGTTAACCCTGAAAATATATGGCAAAAGCAAAGGCAGAAGAGAGGTGAGTGTATACACAGTTCAAAGAGGTTTAAAGGGTAAATCCTAAAAATAAAAGGGGAACAAAATAGACTTTAAAATAAATTAATACTTAGCTTCGGCTCTTGATTGGCACGTAGTCGGAAAGCGTCTGAAAAGTCAACCCTGAAAAGGCACAAAAAAAGAAATATTCAGTGTAGGGTTAATTCTCGCAAATCCTAATTAGGATTCAAACTGAGTATACTGGTAAGTTGATTTAATTAATTATTGGTCTCGCGACCTAATTAATTAAATCGGGGTAAGAATATTAAATCGAGTATAAAAATAATTTTAGGAATTTTTTGGAATTAAAATACAATAAATATGGATTTTTAAAGAATTTTAAATAATTAAAACTATACTTTAATAATTAAATAAAATAAGATAAAAATAAATAAATATAATTTTATTATTTGTGAAAAGGAAAAAAAATGAATAAATACTAATTTCATAAAAAGAATAACATGTGTAAAAAAGAAAAGCAAGAAAAAAAACATATTCATATAAATAAATAAAAAACAAGTTATGTAATTGAAAATAAAAAAAATTGAAAAATACTTAACTTTTGATCGGATGCGGCTCACGCACGTGGCATATGGTGGATCTGCGCTCTTCAGATGCGTTGGATTGACTTGGATGATGATCTGATGGTTCTGGTGACGAAGGCACATGATAGCGCGTACGCCACAACGCATGTGATCTCTGGATTTAAAAAAAGAAGAACGCGCGCGTTTTTGTACCAATGGAGAGGCGACGCGTCATCATCTTCTTCCCTCCTCCGTCGTCTAAAGTCTGGAACGACTTTTAGTGACGGCATTTAACCGTTGCCATAGCCCTGTTCTTACGAATATAGCCAGAACAACATATAAACCTTTCGCGAGGCCATGAACGAGTTCGTCTGGACCTCGTGAATTCGCCTATGGCCTTAATTAGGCCTAAAAATACCTGTAATGAAAAGCCCTAAAAGGAAACCCTAACATCTAACAATGGTATGTTACGATATATGCGCGCAATTGAATAATCATCCACACAGAAACCATCCACACATCATAATAAACAGAATTATGCCATCAAAACATGTGTATGCATCATGAATCGAAGCAATTGAAGAAAATTAAGTTCATACTAACCGTGGCTAAATGGAGAGTTTTCTGGGAGTATTGGTGTCGTGCAATGATCCACACACCTTCAATGAACACCTAGGGACGTATTGGAACCTTTGAATCTCTCTGAATTGTCCCCTAACCTCAAAACCGAATTCAAGTTTTCTCGAGTTTTTGGAAGTTTGTTATGGTTTTTGGAGGCAAGGAATCCGTAACCCTAGCATCTGACTCTGTTATGTACTTATAGAGGAATGTTTAGGGCAACAAAATTGAATCAAATCCTCTTTAATCTTTGATTTGTATGTTATGGAGATTTGATTGAAAATTTCTCATGAATGCTTTCTATATTTGCTTAATTTCAATCCAATTTCTTCAAATATATTATTTTCACGAATTTAATTGATTATTTTGACATGAATGGTGATTGGATTTGATTCCCATATATTTTTTAATCAAATATTTGATTTTCTATAATTTATATGAATTATTTATCACCTTTATTTGATTAATAATTCATAAAAATTCAAATAAAAATCAAATAATTCGTGGACAACATGTATGGGGCCTTAGATGATTTGTGAATCAAGTTTGGATCATGAGATATTGGGCCTATTTGCAAAAAAGTTCATTTTGAATCCTTTTTCTCACATTTTTCTCTCCAAAATAGTCCAACTTTGACAAGGCCTATCTCCCTCAATTTTTGAGGTATGGAAGTGTTCTAGGACTTTTTAGAAACCTTAGAGAGTCCTCTAACCAGTGTATTTGGTCTCATATCAAAATGATTTTCCATGCTCCTTGTATGTTCTTTTGAAAAAAATTTCTTTTGGTTGACTTTCGAAACGGACCTGTAATGTTTTGGTACATATCTCTCAAATGAAGCATTTTTAGACTTGGCATGTGAGAGTCAAAGTTGTAGAGAATCAATTTTCCTTTAAGATGAGCTTTGGATGGAAAATTTTGGATGTTCCATGTGAAAGTTATGGCTGGTCAAAGTTAAGTTGACTTTTCCTATACAAAACCCTAATTTAGAAACTTTTTGATTTGTTGATTTTTTATCTTTCCCTGATGAACCATGATCAATTCTTGATCAAATGGTGAATGATACTTCAATATGAGGATCTTGACAAAAAATCAGGAGTTTTGACTTTACTTTGACCATAGTTGACTTTTAGGTTAACCTAGTCGACTGTTGACTTTTTGAACAATTGAGTGACCAATCTTTTGAGATGAGACTTGATATTTGTCATGGAGATGATGTGAGATATATTGAGCCATATGAGATGCCGTGGAGCCATTGATTCACTGTTTTTCCTTTTAACAAACCAAACCCTAGTTCTCTGATCTTTGCTTAGGAGAGTGTGTCTAGGAGCTTTAGGTATTGATTTGAATTTGAGCAAGAGAAATAGTATGGGCAAATTTTGGGGTATGACATCCTCAAAGAATCTGTTCTCAAATTCACCACCATGATCACTTCTGACCTTTATGATTTTGCACTCCTTCTCAGATTGAATCTGAGTGTAGAATTCAAAGAACACTGAATGAGACTCATCCTTGTGTTTTAAGAACTTTACCCATGTCCAGCGGCTATAATCATCTACGATGACTAATCCATATTTCTTCCCTCTAACAGATGCTGTTTTGACTGGTCCAAACAGATCAATGTGCAGAAGTTCTAACGGCCTTGAGGAAGAGACAACATTCTTAGATTTGAATGCAGGTTTGGAGAACTTGCCCTTCTGACATGCTTCACAAAGAGCATCTGATTTGTATTTTAGATTTGGGAGTCCTCTGACCAGATTTAGTTTGTTAATCTGAGAAATCTTTCTCAAACTAGCATGTCCTAATCTTCTGGGCCAGACCCATTGCTCTTCAGAAACAGACATAAGACAAGTCACCTTCTGCTTCTCAAGATCAGAAAGATCAATCTTATAAATGTTGTTCTTTCTCTTGCCTGTAAATAGGATTGAGCCATCCTTCTGACTTACAGCCTTGCAAGACTTTTGATTGAAGATTATGTCATAACCATTGTCACTTAATTGACTTATGGACAATAAGTTATGCGCTAATCCTTCTACAAGAAGTACATTAGTTATGGAAGGAGAGTTACCAATACTTATGGTTCTAGAGCCAATAATCTTGCCCTTCTGATCTCCTCCAAACTTGACTTCTCCACCAGATTTAAGCACCAGGTCTTGGAACATAGACCTTCTTCCCGTCATGTTTCGCGAGCACCCAGAGTCCAGGTACCATGACATTTTGTGCTTTGTCTTCTTTGCTGCTAAGGATATCTGCAACAGAAATTATCTTCTCCTTAGGTACCCACAGTTTCTTGGGTCCTTTCTTGTTAGTTTTCCTCAAGTTCTGATTGAACTTGGGTTTAACATGATAAGTAACAGGAGGAACAGCATGATATTCTTTAGGTTTGGCAGCATGATATTTTTTAGGTTGTGTCACTTGCTTCTTGGTGTGTGTAGTGTTAAAGCTTTTGGCATGTGAAGTGAGCCTAATATCATGTGAGTGGCCATATTTGAACTGATCATACAATGGCTTGTATGTGATTTTCAAATCATCAACAGGTTCAAATTTGTGTGAGGTATCACCCTCATAGCCAAAACCAAACCTTTTGTTTCCAGAAACACCATATATCATAGAAGCAAGATGACTTCTGCCAATACTTCTAGATAGGAACTTTCTTAAACTCGAGTCATATTCTTTCAGAATATGATTGAGACTAGGAATGGATTTTTCTGATTCAGAAGGAGATCCAATATCTTTGGATAATTTTAAAACTTTTTCCTTCAGTTCAGAATTTTCCACTTCCAACTTCTTAGTTTCAAATTCAAATTGCTTTTTCAGCTTTTTGTATTTGATACTAAGATGAGCCTTGAGTTCCAGAAGTTCAGTTAAACTGGAAACTAACTCTTCTCTAGATAGTTCAGAAAATACCTCTTCAGAATCTGATTCTGATGTAGATTCTGATCCATCATCCACTGTGGCCATTAGTGCAAGGTTTGCCTGCTCACTTTTAGTGTCTGATTCTGATTCTGATTCAGAATCATCCCATGTTGCCATAAGACCCTTCTTCTTATGAAAATTCTTCTTGGGATTCTCCTTCTGAAGTTTTGGACATTCATTCTTGAAGTGTCCAGGCTCATTGCACTCATAGCAGATGACCTTCTTCTTGTCAGATCTTCTGCCTCCAGAAGATTCTCCTCTTTCAGGCTTCCTTGAACTTCTGAAGCTCTTGAACTTCCTTTGCTTGCTCTTCCAGAGATGGTTTACCCTTCTGGAGATCATGGATAGTTCATCTTCTTCTTCTGATTCTGATTCTTTAGAATCTACTTCTTCAGCCTGAAAAGCGTTAGTGCATTTTTTATAATTAGATTTTAATGCAATAGACTTACCTTTCTTCTGAGGCTCATTTGCATCCAGCTCTATCTCATGGCTTCTCAAGGCACTGATTAGCTCTTCCAAAGAGACTTCATTTAGATTCTTTGCTATCTTGAATGCAGTCACCATTGGACCCCATCTTCTGGGCAAGCTTCTGATGATCTTCTTTACATGATCAGCCTTGATGTAGCCTTTGTCCAGAACTCTTAATCCAGCAGTTAGCGTTTGAAATCTTGAGAACATCTTCTCAATATTTTCATCATCCTCCATCTTGAAGGCTTCATATTTCTGGATTAGGGCAAGAGCTTTGGTCTCCTTGACTTGAGCATTTCCTTTATGGGTCATTTTCAATGACTCATATATATCATAGGCAGTTTCCTTGTTAGATATCTTCTCATACTCAGCATGAGAGATAGCATTCAGCAAAACATTCCTACATTTATGATGATTTTTGAAAAGCTTCTTTTGATCATCATTCATTTCTTGTCTTGTAAGCCTTACGCTAGTAGCTTTCACTGGATGTTTGTAACCATCCATCAGAAGATCCCATAAGTCACCATCTAGACCAAGGAAGTAATTTTAAATTTATCTTTCCAGTATTCAAAGTTTTCACCATCAAATACTGGTGGTCTAGTATAACCATTGTTACCATTTCCATTGTATTGCTCAGCTGAGCCAGATGTAGATGTATGTGATGGATCTTCACCAGCCATCTTGTACTGAAGCATTTTTCTCTTCCTGAATCTTTTCTAAACACGGTTAAGTGCTTGCACCTTAGAACCGGCGCTCTGATGCCAATTGAAGGATAGAAAAACACTTAGAAAGGGGGGTTTGAATAAGTGTAACTTTAAAACTTGTAAGATAAAAACAATTTGCACAATGATTTTTATCCTGGTTCGTTGTTAACTAAACTACTCCAGTCCACCCCCTTGGAGTGATTTACCTCACCTGAGGATTTAATCCACTAATCACACGATATTACAATGGTTTTCCACTTAGACAACTTCTAAGTCTTCTAGAGTATACTGATCACAACCTGATCACTCTAGGAACAATCTGCTTAGATACCCTCTAAGACTTTCTAGAGTATACTGATCAACAACCTGATCACTCTAGTTCTTACAACTTAATGTAAACAAATTCTTTTAAGAGTTACAATGCTTCTAATAAAGCTATTATCACAACTGTGATTTTCTCTTAAGTTTAAGCTTAATCTCACTAAGATATTACAACAGCAATGTAGTGAGGTTGAAGATGAAGTTTGAGAGCTTTTGATTTGAACAGCGTTTGTGCAAGTTTGTTCAGAGTTCGTAACCTTGCTTCTCATCAGAACTTCATATATATAGGCGTTTGAGAAGATGACTGTTGGGATCATTTAATGCTTTGCGTATTCCGTACAGCATTGCATTTAATGTTTCACTCTTTTGTCAACTACCTCGAGCCTTGCTTTCGTTGTGTCTACTGACGTTGCCTTTAATAGCTTTCAACGTTCCTTTTGTCAGTCAGTGTAGCCTGCCAGCTAGTACTTGCTTCTGATCTGATGTTTGTGTAAACAACGTTTGAATATCATCAGAGTCAAACAGCTTAGTGCAGAGCATCTTCTTGTCTTCTGACCTTGAAGTGCTTCTGAGCGTGATACCATGAGAAATTCAGTGTTTCTGCTTCTGATCTCAAGTCCTTCTGATGCTTCCATAGACCATGTTCTGATTCTGCTTGACCATCTTCTGATGTCTTGCCAGACCATGTTCTGATGTTGCATACTGAACCTTCTGAGTCAGTGCTTCTTGCGCTGATTTTGTGCATACTCTTTGTATAATTCCTGAAATGGAGATTGCATAGTATTAGAGTACCACATTATCTCATACAAAATTCATATACATTATTATCATCAAAACTAAGAATATTGATCAGAACAAATCTTGTTCTAACAAGTCGAACCTACTCCCTTCCATTTGAAAGTCCAACGCCTAACCACTAAGCTAAGTGGTTTGTTTTCTTTGATAAATACTTTGAATGATATTAATAACATACTGCATTTCTATTTACAATTCCAATAGTATATATATATATATATATATATATATATATATATATATATATATATATATATATATATTTACATTAAAAGCAATACTGCATGGTATTATTTACTGAATGGTATTATTTAAAATTCCAATACTGCATGGTAATATATACTGAAATAATACTGAATGATATTATTTACAATTCCAATATTGCATCTAGTATATATATATATATATATATATATATATATATATATATATATATATATATATATATATATATATATATATATATATATTATTTTTATTTACAATTACAATTCCAATACTATATACTAATTAATACTAATAGTTTAAATTAATTTATATATTTCAATATTTTATACTAGATGCAGTATACATTAAAAGCATAATATTAAATAGTATATTATTATTTATTAAAGCGTAGTATTAAAAAATATGTAAATTAGTATGCATTATTGTAACACCCCACACATATATGTCTAGAATAATATGCATAAAGTATTAATTATGGTTCATAAGACAACAATTACATAATGTTTGCAGCGGAAATAGAAGTACACGAATACATAAGCCGAATGTATCATGGCCAAAATATAAGTACATCATATCAGTACATATCCAAAATACAATAACTAGTAAGCACGATAAGGAACTAAAAGAAACATCCAAGCATCGCCAAAAGATCTAATCCATCTTTCCCTTACCGCGATCTTGCCTCGAGCCACCTGAAAAGAAATAATTGAAATGGGATGAGATTACTAAATCTCAGTGAGTCTGCCTATCCTATTAGTCCGCTCGGATCTATAGGGATCATACAAATAATAAGCGAATCCACCATGGATTCGGGATTATTCTCACTTCCGGTACAAATACGGAGTAAACAAAGTGGCTCGTCCACCATTGGACTTGCCTCAAACAAATACACACCGTATAGCAAACAAGTATGTAAACCCGCATCCACACACGGGGAATCTAGAAGTGTAAATAAACCTCGGCTAGATTATGGAATAAATGCATCCTCGATGAGTAACCTCCTGCCTATTGTCAAGGGACTTGTACAAGCACACTGCAAGATGGTTAAACGGGTTCACACAAGCCTAAATGGCCGCGAGATGACCTTAGCCTAATTGGCGTCATTGTCCCATTAACCTTCTTCACACAAGTGAGTTACGCCGAGTACAAACCGCCACCTTGACGCCTGAGCCCATCGGGCGAAAGCCTAGTATTAGTCTACGTGACTTCACCAGATGTGAGTTACCTCATTATGCATTAGCCTAATAGATAATGTCGCCACACCTTGAGTGCAAAAACTATTGCAGCAAGCTCAAGATCGTGGGTCGGGTAATTCTCTTCATGAGGTCTCAACTGCCGAGACGCATAAGCTACCACCTGGCCATCTTGCATCAATACTGCGTCTAAACCTTTCTTAGAAGCGTCGCAGAACACTTCATAGGATCGGTTTGGATCCGGAGTCACTAATACGGGTGCAGTAGTCAACTTCTACTTAAGCTTCTGAAAACTCTGCTCACATTCGGAATTCCATTCAAAAGCAACTTCCTTACGGGTAAGCTTCGTCAATGGTAAGGCTAGCTTAGCAAACCCCATAATAAATCTTCGGTAATAACCTGCCAAACCTAGGAAGCTTCTGACTTCAGTCACACTCTTTGGTCGATCCCAATTCACCACTGCTTCTACTTTAGAAGGATCCACTGCCACGCCTCCTCCAGAGATGACATGACCGAGGAAACTTACTTCGGATAGCCAAAATTCACACTTACTGAACTTGGCGTACAATTGCTTCTCTCGAAGAGTAGATAACACATTTCGCAAATGCTCTTCATGATCTTCGGGAGTACGAGAATACACCAGAATGTCGTCAATGAAAATTACTACAAACTGGTCCAGATATGGCTGAAAGATTCGATTCATGTAATCCATGAAAACTGCCGGAGCATTAGTCACACCAAACGGCATAACTAAAAACTCGTAGTGGCCATACCGGGTCCTGAATGCAGTCTTAGGTACATCTGAGCTCTTCACTCGGATTTGATGGTACCCTGACCTAAGATCAATCTTCGAGAACACACTGGCTCCTTTCAACTGATCTAGGAGGTCATCAATCTGCAGTAAAGGGTATTTGTTCTTTATGGTAACTTTGTTCAGCTGACGATAATCGATGCACAGGCGCATACTTCCGTCTTTCTTCTTTACCAAAAGAACAGGAGCTCCCCATGGAGAAAAACTGGGTTGGATAAAATGCTTAGCAAGAAGCTCTTCCAATTGGCTCTTCAGTTCTCTGAGTTTAATAGGAGACATCCTATATGGAGTGATGGAAACTGGGGCCGTTCCAGGAACAAGATCAATTGAGAACTCTGCTTCCCTTTCCGGAGGAAGAGAAGTGATATCTGCGGGAAATACATCAGGAAATTCGCACACCACCGGAATCTCCGACAATTCAACTCTCACAGAAGGTTCCTTGGAAAGAACTAAAACAGTTTGTTGATTCCCCAGGCATCAGTCGACGAATGGCAGTTTTCACCCCGAAAACAGTTCGTCCGCCTTCAAACAAAGTCATTAGCCCCTCAAAAGAGCGCGGGCCCATATGACAATCTTTCAAAGACGTCAAGTCAAAAGGGAATATGGTGAAGTTTCTTTACTACCGTCAAATGGCATCTTATCTCCAAGCGCTGGTAAGAAGTTTGACGAGGAAACAAACCTTTGAAGTTTCTTTACTACCGTCAAATGGCATCTTATCTCCAAGCGCTGGTAAGAAGTTTGACGAGGAAACAAACCTTTGAAGTTTCTTTACAACCGTCAAATGGCGTCTCATCTCCAAGTGCTGATGAGAAGTTTGATGAGGAAACAAACCTTTGAAGTTTCTTTACTACCGTCAAATGGCATCTCATCTCCAAGTGCTGATGAGAAGTTTGATGAGGAAACAAACTTTTGGAAATTTTCTCTTTATCTGAGATATTGTCCAAACACAACTACAACTAGTTTCGAGATATGGACATCCGAAACGAGGGGAAGTTGGTTACCTTTCTCTAAGTATCAACACTTAGTTAAAGAAGATGGATTGCGCATCCTACACTGCCATCCATTCACCAGAATCCACATCAAGTATTTCTACAGGAGTTTGTCTCCTCATCCCCCGCCAAGCGCGACAACGGGAACAAGTCATGCAAAGACTACGTCAGTTACAACATCTCAGGAGCGCCCAAAATTCGGGCATTCTTTAATATATTTAAGTCTCTTTTACACAAGAGAGATCGAGATATCAATCTCTCTCCCTCCGGATAAAAGAAACTTAAATAGGGGCATCTGTCATACCCTAATTTTTGACCCCCCTGAGATGACATATCTTCAGGATTTTCATCAGGGCAAGACAAGTACCCAGAGCAGTCATTTCTCCATCTGGTACCTAATCGAGGATGCTCAAAGACAAGAAAGCTCAGGCAAAGGATCAATCAATACAAAGATTAGTTTCTAATACAATCATAGGGCCCAATAACTTCATTTTTTCTCATCTATGATTGATTAGACATCCAGTCATCTGAGTACAGGTTTACTCAGGTCACCAGACTAGGGTTTTGAGCCTATCAAGGACTGAAATCAGGGATCACATTTGGGAAACCCTAAAAAACCTCAGAGGGTCATTCAAAGACATCAATCATCTTCAAATAACTCATATGACAAGATCTACTAGACATCACACTTCAATTCAAAGTCTACAGTCATTATTTTCACATGGTCGACAAATTAGGGTTTTGACCTAATTCACCAAGATAGTTGACTTTTGATCAGGGCATGAATCCAAAACTCAAGACATGATTCAAGGATCTCTACTACCTCCATATAATCCATTTATATCATCCATTTGGGGAGAAGATCTTATTTCTACACAAAAGCCCAAAAATTCACTTTGTCAGGAAAAAGTCAACTGTGAAGGATCATCATTGACTTTTAAGGTTTTTGGTCAAAAAATGACTTTCAAAGATCAATATCATCAATATATGGATGTCAAAGTCATTTGGCCAAAGAAATTCAAAGAAATTCATCAAGGAGCGAAAAGTCGGGAATTAGGGTTTTTGAAGGCATGGTGAGATCTCAAAATTTCACCTACACAACTCAAAAAAACTTCCAACATGAAAGTTGTAGATCTTGCCAAATAAAACAACATCTTACAAGGGAACCTTTTTCAAAAGATCAACCATTTATGAAGTTTTGGAAATTTTGAAGTTTAGGTCATAAACACTTAGAAATTTTTCTAAGTGTTTTAACCTAGTTTTCTTCCAACTTTGGCCTCATTTTTCACAAATTTCCCAAAGGATTCTGAAGAAGACATAAACTAATGATTTAAAGTAGATGTTTAGGGCTTTCCAAATTGTGTTCAACCTTCTCAAAATTCAATTTGAGCTAAGAGTTATGCTTGTTCAAAGTTGGCCTCATGAAGTGAAATTATAGGTCATGCATCATTTTGGAACTTTGAAGTTTTGTGCACATGACCTCAAATACAGATGCTACATGACCCATAATACATCTGCAAACATGCCATGCATTCATTTTCACCATGCCATGATAATTGAAGAAGATTCCTAAAACAAGAACATGTGATTATGTAATGATTACATTTGAGAATTTATGGCAAATTGATGAATCACCCAAGGAATCTTCTCACCAACCAATTAGAGCTCACTTTGCATCTGAATTGTCCCCTAAGATCAGATAGAATCAATGGATAGGGGAGGTGGCTCGAAAATGCAATGATCACATTTGGATATTCTTTGAAATTTCTTCATGGCTAAGAAACCAAACTTACTTCACTAAGCAAGCTCACTCTCCCAATCAGTACTGAGACATTTGCCTATAAATAGAGGCCTCATTCTCATTCAAAAAACACACCAAAGCAACCATATTACTTGCTTTCTCTTTCTCTTCTCTTGTTCATTGTTTTTCAAAGTTCTTTGGCAAGAAGAATCGATTTCTTCAAACCAGAGCTTATCTTTGGGAAGTGAGCATTCTAACATCTCAAGGGAGGTCATTTGAGGTGATCCAAGCACCTGGATCACTTCTGTAGGTGGAGGAACACCATTGTTGCTCTCACTTTGGAGCATCTGCAGTTGGAGGTCCATGGAGTGATTCAGAAGGTTTCAAGGCAAGCCAATCATCCAGACACACTCCTCAGGTCATAGTGAAGCTAACCAGATGGCTGCAGCTCATCTGTAACTCGAGAATCAACACCCTCCATGTTCACTTGAAGCTGAAATCGAGGGAGGTCCATAGAACAATTCAGGAGGTTTGAGGTCATTACAAGCATTCAGTTAGCATCACTGAGCCACAAGGAAGCTTTTGGGATCATTCATACAAGCCCAGTTGCTCTCTATCATCCTCACGATCTCCATTTTCAGAGGTAAGTTTCTGAACTCCCTCTCTTTAATTTAAGTACTCTTTGTGAAATAGCTCGATTCTATCTTGTTCAGCATCATCAGAGGATTGAAAACCCTCTATCATCATCCATTTATCTTTCAGTATAGTCATTTAATTTAATTTTGAAATTTTAGGGTTCTTCACGATTTCTGGAAAATTAGTTAGATGTAGTTAATGATAGTTCATGTTAGTTACATATTTAGAATCGTGAGTGAATTTAGAGCAAGTTTCATGTTTACATCGTTGCAAATGGTTGAGAAACGAGTAAGTTCAGAAATTCAAAAATGGAGAGCTTGAGGTTGAAGACGAAGATGGTGGTGGCGCGCAAATTTGAATTCTCAGGGGAGAGTTTATTTTATTTTGAATGGTGTGCGTTTTATTAACGACTGAACAACTTGCCCCAGTGGCCACCTATACGCCCTTAGTCTCATCATGCCACAAGTCTGGGGTTCGAATCCCCCTCGCCCCAGACTTTTTGATTCTTTTATTTTTCAAAGATTTACAACTTGTTTTGAAACATGACCAAATGAAGGCAAGTCACTAACACCAAGCGCGCCTTGGCCCAGTGGTATAGTTTTGAGGAAATGACCTCAAGGGCGTGGGTTCAAACCCTCCAAGGGCCAAAACTTATTTTTTAACACTAATTTCTTTCATTTTTCTTCACAACTTCACATATTTATTTAACCTATCAAACTAATTCATTTTCACTTCATTTTTCACATACTTGTTATTTAATATATCTATTTTGTGAATAATCAAAAAAAATCATAAAAATATTATTTATTTCATGTATTTTTATTAGGTTTAAAATAGTTTGTTTTAGGTGTTTTCTTAAATACTTTAATACATATTTTCACTTTGTTTTAACCTAAAACATTTTGTAAATAAAGTTTATGATAAAACCCTAATTGTTTAGGTCTTAATTAAGTAAAAAATCTTTATTTTTACTTTAATTAAGTTGACTTTTGTCAATTTTCAAAACTGTTTTCAATCTCTGATTAAATCAAATGATTAAGGTTTTCAAACAACAAAACCTTATATCATTTCAAATCATTTCCAACTGTTTTTATCACCAGTACTGCAAAGTACTGGGCCTCTAATAGAGTGTAAGTCCCAAAAACCTTCTCTTCTTAGCTTGTTTTCAAAACTGTATTTTCAAAATCTTCTTTCTGTTTTCAAAACATTCTTCTGGTATTTGAAGGGCATTATTCCCGGTGAAACTCTTCAGATACCTATGTGACCTTTGTCCATCTTCACTTCTTCTGTTTTCAAAAACCATTAACTGTTTATCATATACATTCAACTGTTATCAATAAAACAACAAAAATACTGTTGAGG
This sequence comes from Vicia villosa, assembly GCF_029867415.1. Classification (NCBI taxonomy): domain Eukaryota; kingdom Viridiplantae; phylum Streptophyta; class Magnoliopsida; order Fabales; family Fabaceae; genus Vicia; species Vicia villosa. Next base: position 41,959,823 of record NC_081183.1, on the reverse strand, counting down.
CTCTGTACATACTTCTTCAAAGGCCTCCACTCCATCCAGGTTAGGCTTTACAAGCTTTCAATTTACAGTCTTTGTTTAAATTACTGTCAAATATAAACTGTACATATATTTGTTTAGAACTACGTTTGAGTGTAAACCCTAGGACAGTTAAACTATATATATATTATAGGAATATGACCTAGGATTGAGAATGTCTTCCCGGTGAAGGCTCTTTCCTAATTAGAGATCTGTAGTTCAAACCCCCAAGATGAATTATTCCCGGTGAAACATCTTGGCAAAAACCTTAGAATCCAAATAATAGGACACATCCACCCAAAGAGGAATTATTCCCGGTGAAACCTCTTACCCATTTGCTTAGAGCCAAAATAAGTTCAAAACTACATAAGCTTTCTCTTGTGCTATAACAAGGACCCTCGATTAGCCTCCTCTTGGGCTTTGTACAAGGACCCACAGGCTTCTTAAAAGCATTTCCAGCTTCCTCTTGAGCTTGTATACAAGGACCCATCAGGTTTCTTATAAACATAGGAACAGGTCTTTAGTCACCTTTTAGCCTACCCTGGTGAGTTTCTTCCAATTTAAACCAGACTTTAAACAAGCTAAGTTTGTCTCAATTTTACATTGAGCACACCCTTTGGAATGAGAGACATGGACAGTCTCTGTCACCCTTATCTTCATCAATCCTCCTTAATAGAGTCTAGGATCCATGTTTTGGTCATCTTCAGCATTGAGTCAGCCTTCATCTTGGGCTTTAAACAAGAAGTCTCCACTAGATAATCTTTCTGCCAATCTTTTCATCCTTTAATAATTAATGGAGTGCTACCCAAATCATTCATTTCAAAATCCCTGGAAAGGGTTAGCCTCCAACACATTCTTTTATTCTTTCAAAACCCCTGGAAAGGGTTAGCCTCCAAAGTCAATTAATAAATAAAGATTCATTTCTCTTAGGAGATAATTCCCCAAAAGAGTCAAAAACCCCTGGAAAGGGTCAGCCTCCAAAAACATGATAAAAGTCAATCTTTCACAAACAATTCTACCAACTGAGTCAAAATCCCTGGAAAGGGTTAGCTTCCAAAGAAAAATAGTCTTTCAATAAATAAAATCTCCTCAGTAGAGTCAAAACCAACAAAAACAGTTAGCCTCAACCTTGGGCTTCATGCAAGGCACCAAACAATAAAACTCCCCTGTCAAGAGTCTGCCTCAACCTTGGGCATTGTACAAGGCAGATAATAGAGTCTCCCCAGTGAGTTCTTCATCATTCAGTAGCCACAACCTTGGGCTTTGTACAAGGCAGATAAACCATATTTTCATGTGTCAAAGATTCCTAACACTTAGGATCTTTTCCCCCATAGAGTCACCTATACTCAATTCATTAAAAAGAGTCCGCCACAACCTTGGGCTTTGTACAAGGCAGAAAATAATGTTTCCCCTAACTAGAGTCAGCCACAACCTTGGGCTTTGTACAAGGCACACAAAAAATAGAGTCATAGTCTAAAAAACCAATTTTCTCAGCAGTCAGCCACAACCTTGGGCTTTGTACAAGGCACACAAATAGAGTCTCCCTAAGTAGAGTCAGCCTCAATTCTGGGCTTTGTACAGAACACAAAAATACCCTGTAATTAACCCCCAGTGGAGCCATCTCCCAGAGTCAAATAATTATTAATAAATCAATCAAAAAGCCTCAAGCTTGGGCCTCATACAAGCCAGCTAAAGTCAAATCTTTTATACAGTAGATAGACATAGCTTATCTCTATAGAGAGATATTTTTACTACTCTACCACATTCAAACAAACATTACATTTCAATTTCAATTTCAAACAAGCCTCCCATTTAGGATTTTGAAAGGCATGAGCTGGCAGTAAAACCCAGACATGTGCTAACTTTCCCTAATTTGGACGAGCATTTTTTCTTTCATTTAAGAGGCATCTGACTGGCATACTTGTACACACAAGTAAGGTCCCCCTCTTGAATGAAATGAATTCAGTTATTCTGTCACTCCTTTACAATGTTTGTGGTAGAATAGTGCAAATACCTCTCTGTAAAGATGATTTCATGTCTCTTTACTGTAAACAGAGATTTAATTCAAGCTTCACCCTTGAGCTTCAAGCAAGGCACCAAAAACATTAATTTCCCTAGTTAGTTCCCCGAACTACATTAAGCTCTGACTTCCACTAGGGATATGTAGGCATGAGGTTCACAAGGAATCTCAGCGAGCTAATAAAATACCAAAAATAGTCAGTCTGTCTATCTGTCTGTCTTTTCAAATAATTCAATTCCTTCTCCTAACACAAAGGAGAAACTTTCCCAATCATTAGCAATAAACACAAACACAAATGACGCAGAGAAGGTTCCTGTAGAGTACTACAGATATGTAGGGTGTTTAAACACTTCCCTATGTATAACCGACCTCCCGGACTCCAGAATTTCTAGTCTAGGTGAAATCCCCACACTTAGCAAACTCCTAGGGTTTAGTTGAGATCTTTTTTCTCCTTTCCTACTCGTAGGACAATAAGAAAGTTCGTGTGATATCGTAGGAAGAACTGAAATAAAATTCATCCCGCCACGGGCGCATTCTCCTTCCAAATTTCGCGTGAAGGGTCTAGCGTGCCGTCCTCCCAAGTGAAACGGGGAGGTAAAAGAAAACGACACCACACCGGGAACACTCGCTCTTGTATCTTTTACCCTCAAATCCTTACCAACCATGTCATGTCACTTATTTGAAATAAAATGACATTTGCAACTACATGAGGACAAATTTTGGGGTATGACAGCTGCCCCTGTTCAATTATCTTAAACCTGAAGATGTAGAGTGGTTTGTATGCCAGTCGGTATCTGAAGGTGGAAGATGATTGAACACTAGAATACCAAGAAATTTGCCCTAGCTGAAGTAGGGACTTTTGTCGGAGATGGGCTTGTAGATGCCATCTAATAGCTGTTGGAGTATAGATTGTTACGCAATTTCTGCTTTTGCTGTCTTCCCTCTTTTGAATGTTGAGGAACCGTCAAAGGTATCGACTCAAATCTGTGTTGGGTTATTTAAGGAACCGTCAAAGGTATCGACTTAAATTCGAAGCATATTGTTGAGGCACCGTCAAAGGTATCGACTCAGATATGCGGATAGATTGTATAAGGAACCGTCAAAGGTGTCGACTTATATCTGAAGTATGTCGTTAAGGAACCGTCAAAGGTGTCGACTTAACTCTTGATGTGGGTCGTTAAGGAACCGTCAAAGGTATCGACTTAACTCTGAAGCATATCATTGAGGCACCGTCAAAGGTATCGACTCAGATATGTAGATAGATTGTATAAGGAACCGTCAAAGGTGTCAACTTATATCTGAAGTATGTCGTTAAGGAACCGTCAAAGGTGTCGACTTAACTCTTGATGTGGGTCGTTAAGGAACCGTCAAAGGTGTCGACTTAATACTTGAAAATAGAGGTAGTAGTATCCTGAAAAGTAGAGGTTAGTTTTCTTATGTCATGATGCATGTGTTTATGTAATGAGTATCTCAAAATAAATGAGAAACTTCATATGTTATGGATTTGTTATGCAGTGATGTATGCGATGTATGTTTGTGTCATGTGGTATGCGAATATGATTTATGTTATCTTCGTCGAGAAAATAAATCTCCAGGTCTTTGTGTTTTTGATGTTTGATTTCGTCTTGAGGATGCTCAGCTGGGGATTTATAATTTCTGCTTGGGGATGATCAGTAACTTGATATTCCCTGATTGGGGATAAAGGGAAACCATGTTGGAGTAGAGCAAAGTGTTGGAGATCCAGCAGTGTTGAAGATGTAAACTTTGTTGGGGAGCCATGTCTTTGTCGAGAGCGTTTGAAGATGTCTTCTTAATGATTACTCTGTGGGGATATGATCTTGTGAAATCAGAATTACGGGAACGCATGGATGCCTTGAACATTGCCCCCAGCATTATAGTACTACCATTCCTGGATTTGATTAGAACACGCCACTGAGTATTTGGTAAAGATGTAAAACTGGACTTGCATAGATTTGCCCCAGTTAGTAGGAACTTTGGAAAGATTCGCCTCACGACGACTTTACTATGAGCGACATGCCCCTAGTAATCATAAACTTAGGATGATGCCCCTGACTGTTTTGGCATCCTTGAGAGATTCTCGGAATCTTGACTTGATTGCCCCAGATTGATTGGGCAAAACATGCCATGCCCCTTGTATACGTCGGGGACATTGCTTCTCGGGGTAATCTTGTCTGTCGGGATAACTTTCGATCGTTAGTTGTACCCTGTGCAAGTTCTTTTTGTTGTTAACACTTGAAATTATGTAGCAGAATTTGTTTAATAATGAATTCATGAGATGCAATGCATACGTTTGTCTTGAGTTTTTTGAAAAACATTAAAACAAGAGATGTAAAGGCGTGATATTTGTAAAAACATGATATTCGTAACAATGTGATGTTTATAAAAACAGGATATCAACTTAACATTTGTAGTAAACCTTAAGGAGTCGGGATACCTTTTTGGTGACAGTATGCTTTCGAACTAACCATGCTTCAATTAGGACTTTCAAGGGTTGTAACGTGGCTTGGTTCACGGTTTAAGAAACAAAGGATAAAGGCTCAAAATTTGATTGTACCCACCCCTCTTCGTGATGATCTTCAGTCCTAAGCTCAGTTAATTCAACTTATGTATTCAGGTTCCATGAGACTTTTGGATTTGCACCTTTGATAATGACGATGGTTCACAAACAAAGAGAACTTTTGAGATGGCAGTCACTTCTTCCTTTTGGTAGTCACAACATTGTGTTGTTCCGAAATTTATTGACTTCTCTTTTTCATCTTTTTGATATCCCTAACTTTTGCCTGAACTATTTTTTTTTTTAGATTACAGTCAGCGGGATGCCTTGATTTTTGCCTAAGTCACCTTTTTGATTTTTGACTTAGCAGGCTTTTCTTTGTATATATGTTTTTTCATCATTTTTTTTGAAAGATATTGACTGCCTTGCTTAATGATTGATGAACCATTATTGGCTTTTGATTGACATCTCCAACACTTCTTTGATGTGTGCGGATGAACGGTTGTGATTGAAACCTTTGTTGAAAGGTGTATTGAATGATTCTCTTAAAATAGAATGCACAGCCAAATTAACTGAGAACTACCATGCCCCAGGTTATGATCAAGGGTTTTAATTAGTACAAGAAAGAAACTTCTACTTCTTAGGCTCAAAGGGGTTGACGAGGGATTAACATCCTTATATCTCCACTGTTTAGGAATTGAAACAATGCTTGTACATCGTCAGCATAGTCCGCTCAAAAGCATACTGTATGAGGTTGCGGTATCGTTTTCGTCATCCTCCCTCAAAAGGCATACAACTTTAGCAGGAGTTGAGTATCACAAAAACATATGCAGAATAAAGACATAATTTAAAATGAGTGATAACGAAATAATTTATTCAAGACAAACATATGCAATGCACTGATGATGATTATTAAAACAGATAATGTCTATCATAATTTGAACGTTTAAACAAACAGAATAGAAATTGCAAATGAAAGTAAATCTAATGATCTGAAAGTTCATCCATCTAGACGTCAATCAGTCTTGTCATGACTATGCATGGGAGCAGTGATCACTACAGGAGTCTTGAGATGAGGGGATTCGATTTCACCGGCATCGATCATATCTTGAATCTTGTTCCTCAATGTCCAGCAATTGTTGGTGTCATGTCCAGGACTATTAGAGTGATATGCACACCTTGCATTAGGATTATAACAAGAAGAAGAAGTACTAGGGTTCCTCGGAGGGTCCTTCAAAGTAATCAATTCTGACTTCAACAAGTGTCGTAATGCCTGAGCCAGCGTCATATTAATCTTTGTGAATCGACGCCTAGGTGCATCTGACTTGCGTCTTTGTTGTGGAACTGGTGTAGAGGTCAGAATTGTCCCCACAGATTGGTTGGGTTCATTGTGACCTTTCCGATTGTTCCCAGCATTAGCCATATGAGGTTCCTCAGGTGAGTTGAAATCAATGATCTTATCATCAATGAGGTCTTGGATTTTATTCTTCAATAGCCAGCAATCATTAGTGTCATGTCCGTTGCTGTCGGAGTGGTAAGCACATCTTGCGTTAGGATTATACTGATGAGACAAAGTCTTAGGATTCCGAGGAGGATCTCTCAAAGCCATTAGTCCTTTCTTCAGCATCTGTTGCAACGCTTCAGCCAAAGTCATGTTGATCTTTGTGAATTGTCTTTTAGGCGCGTTATGCTTACGTTGTGGTTGTGATGCTGATGTGGAGATCAGAGCTTCCCCAACTTGTTGGTTACGCATAGTATTATCCATGTAAGGCCCCTTAATTGAATTGAAGTCAATAATCTTGTCGTCAATTAAGTCTTGGATATTATGCTTCAATGGTCCACAATCCTCTGTGTCATGGACAGGACTATTCGAATGATAAGCACATCTCGCATGGTACTTATACCCAGGAGCAGGATTTGTAGGGATTGAATATGAAGGTAATAAGGTTATCAAGTTCTGGTTGAGCAGTTGTTGCAGAACTTGAGACATCGGCATGTGCAACGGAGTGAATGATCGCTTGGGTTTGGATTTCCATTTACCTTGACCATCTTGTTGCCTATGTTGATCCTTCTCTTTCTCGATCAGAAGTGCCTTTAGTTCTTCTTGCCCCTTGGCCAAGTTAAAGATCATCTCTTGGAATTGGTTGTTCTGAGCTTGGAGATTTTTGACAGATTGTTCCAGGTCCATGATGCTGAAATAAACAGCGAGGGAGGATGAGAGACCTATTGTAAGAAACCTGTTATGCGATGTTATGAATGCAAATGCAATATTTTCAAGGATCTTTAGGAATTTAGTTAGCAACTTTAGGAAATGATTTGGTCGCGCATTTGTCTGAATAAATCTGAACTTTATCTTTGAACGTCTTTCTTTGAGAATCAAGCTCACCATATCGAGTGGGTCATCGCCTCTGATTCGGGATACCTCTGAATTTGAAGGTACATGGCTAGAGGAAAATAAATCCTCTTGCCCCTTGATGGGTACTGAGCCTTTGAATTGGAAGGTATAAGGCCAAACGAAAATAAATCCTTTTGCCCCTTGATAGGTGCGGTGTCTTTGAATTGGAAGGTACGTGGCCAGAGGAAAATAAGTCCTCTTGCCCCTAGATAGGAATTCAGTCCTTGATAAGAGCACCTGAAATTGTGCGCCCTAAATTCCTAAGATCCTTGAAAGGGTTAGTTAAATCATGTTATGCTTAGGATGTCATGATGTCATGTGAATGCAGTGCATTAGGCGTACTGTGAGATAGTAAGGACAAACAAGTCATTTTAACAAAACCTGCAAGGAAACGAAGGTTAGTAGCAAGCATAGGCAAGTCACGCAAGTCACACAAGTCACATAATTTTTGGCTTAAGGCTTGCATGGGGTCTGATCAGGTGTCCTTCCCAAGGGTATTTCTATGGATAAGGAGATTTCAGCAACGGGTTTCACCGAGTTACCCAGAATTGTCAGCCCCCTCTAAAGCACCCTCAAACATGGTACATGCATACCACGCAAGATACTTTAGGAAGAAACCTATCTGAGCTGTAGTATCGGGTAGCGACCATAACTTGGCATGCACCAAGAATAGCCCTCCCACTACGTTCCTAAAAGTCAGGATGGGTTAAAGGTGACTAAAGGTCCTTGAGCTCCGACGCACCCAAAGATACATGCATAGACCTCTCTCATGCAAAAGAGGTACACAATAACCAGTGGAGGCCTAACTCAAGCGCGAACTTCATTTTGACCAACCCCAAGCATGCACAAGGGGGGTCTCCATGACTATGCCGCTCCTAATCTTAAGTGTTCTTGAATCCGGGAATAGGATTCGTCCTTCAATTTTCCCAAAACAGCCCTGAAAAATAAAACAAGCAAAGCAAACAATAGAAAACATTTAAGGTGAATCCTAAACTTTTAAGGTAACCCCTCTTTTATCGAATTAAATCCCCAGCAGAGTCGCCAGTTCTGTAATACGGTGAACTGACTTTTTATCGATCGAAATGTCGCGGTTAAGCATGAGTCGCCACCGACTTTTATTTTATCCAAACTAAATCAGAAAGGCAAAAAGAAACAGAAAAAAACCTTTTTAAGAAACCTAAGTTCGGGGGGTAATTTATGCAAAGGGAAGGTGTAAGGCACCCTTTGCATCCATGGTTTTCCATGGGCTCTTAATTGCTTTGCTTGCTCGTTTTCAGAAAATGTAGATGAAAGAGGAAAAATGGACTTTAGCTCGTAAATGAGCGTAGCCAGTTTTTTTGAAGAACTTTGAGAAAGAATATAGAAAATAGAGCATGGCAAGGCAATTAGGAGCAATTACCTTAAACTCAGATGATAGGTCTCTTTTTAGCCTTTCAGAATGAAAGGGTCAATCCTTGCCATAAGTGGGCAGGAAGCCTTTCGTTTGGAGGTTGAAGGGTCGTCGAAGCATCCTTTGCCATAAGACTGTCCCATGCCATAGAAGGGCAGGTAGTCTAAGGTAAGGATCAGAATAAGCCTTATTCGTAGGCAACCAGAAGATACCTCAGCCTTTTCGTAGGCAACTTCCGAGGGTCGAGGTCATGTTAGTGTATCGAAGGCAGCATCATTAGGGACCATGACCTTTAATCGAGGCAACATGGCTGAGGTATCCTCGTATTCGAGGGACTGGCTATTCTACACAAAATACAAGGCAACAAGGCAACAGGCAACAAGGCAACAGAGAGGTTACCCAAAAGTGTGCGTGTGTGCATCAATCACGCGATCATATTCGAATATATTATCTTGTAAAATTAGTGATTCTATGTTCAATTCAAAGGTTGCACTCCCTAGGATTACTAACCACGCATTTAAATAATATAACCAACACAGATATGGGGAGGGAAATTGTAACCAGCGGATCCCTTAATAGGGTTTGACATAAGTAATAATTAAAAACAGAAGAATAAAAGGTTAGAGTTTAGGGTTACCAAACTCGTAGCTTTGGCAGTTTGACAAACCCTGAAAAGGTAAAAATAAACAAAAATAGGGTGAGTGCATTTATCGGTTCGAAGGCGAACACAGTTAACCCTAACAATAAGGATATAATGAATTTAAAATAATAAAATAAACAAAAGTACTTAGCTTGATTTGATCTGATATGGTTGCAGTCGGAGGAAACCTCAGGGTTAACCCTGAAAATGGCAAAGGCAAAGTAATAGGTGAATGTATGCACAGTTCAAGAAAGGTTAAGGGCAAACCCTAAAATCAAAAGGAAACAAAATAGACTTTTAAAAACAAAATCAAATACTTAGCTTCGATCAGAAGGTTGATGGGCAAAGGTTTGCCTCGAGCCTTAAGCCTTGAACCTGATCAGAGAATTGACAAAAATATAAGTGTAGGAGGAGTTCTATTGACGAGGAAATTAAACCCTAATCATATAAAATAAATAAATAATAATAATAATAAAAGAAAGTTTTAGAACTTAGCTTCGTTCTTTTGTGGCGCGTAGTCGGAAGATGTATGATAATAAACCTGAAAAGAATGCGCAAAACAATTTTCAATGTATGAGAGATCTAAGGACAAACCTTGCAAACCCTGATTCGGGCACAAGTTAATCATGGTTAATAAAATAAATAAAACCCAAATTAATTAATTTGACAAAAATATGTTTTCGATTAAATTATTTAATCTTAATATGTAATAAAATACTTATAACCAACTAAATAGTTTAAACATATTAAATTAATTAATTTAATCAAGCAAAAGATGATATTAATAATTAAATTAAATATTTTTATTTTTATGTTTTTTGAGAAGCAAAGATAATTTTATAACAAATTTTATTAAAAGAGAAAATATTTAATAAAAGGTTTGAAAGAATAAATATAAATTTATAAATAAAACTAAACTATGTAATTGAAAAAAGAGAGAAAAATAAATAAAAAAAGGGAAAGTTTCTTAGCTGGGCACTTGGATCAGGTGTGGATGATTCTGGGAAGATCATGGTAGACCTTCAACTCTGTAGGCGTTGGATCTGTAGCGATAGAGATCTGACGGTCGTTGGATGAGGGAGCATGATGCGCGTGCCTGAATGTGTTGCGTTGGATCTGCAAGTGATACCAACCAAAGAAATAATATAGCAAAATTAACGTCCCAGGGAGGGATCGAACACAAGTGCCCTGGGTTTTAACTCTTTTGTTTTGACCAACGAAGCTGCAATGCTTTGATGTTAGTGTACCACACGTGACAATTAATATACAAAATAAATTATTCAGAAAGGAACTTAAACGAAACGCGCCACAGGGGTCTTCTTCCCCATTCGAATTTCTGGAAAAACGTAAAGGCTTTTAGCAACGCTTTTTCGCCATGGCTATAGCACCTGCAAACATGTAGATCACAAAATACCTCAAATAAATTCTCAATAATAACATGATTCGATTAGAAATTGTCCTCTGAACACGATGGGGGCATTTATTTTGGCTAATTTCATCTCTAACTAGCAATCCCCAATTCAAGGCTTATGAACCCTAGCCATGGCACGACCTTCAATCTGCAACTGAACACAAATTAAATGGCACAGGTAGCTTCTAAACATGATAACGATCCAGAATATACATTCATATGTTATTTATGATGATTATATAAGCGTAATCGAGTTCGAGAAATTTGACGCAAACCGTGACTTTGCTGGAGATAATTCTGGATGTTCTGGATGTTGGTATCGGTCCAAGTCACTTCCGAGAGCGTCGAGAGAGCTTTCACGAACACCAGGACGGATTGAATTGATCGATTTCTTGGTCTGCAAAAAATTCTTGAACGCTCTAGCTTTTGCGATTCTGTTAGATTATTTTTGCTACCAATCCTTGTAATTTCCGTCCCCTTAACAACAACCTGTAACAGAAACAAAACCAAAATTGATGCAAGAAAAATCTACTCGGTTAATAGTGGTTTAACTTCTTATTGCTCTCTCTTTTCTTTTCTGAAACTTTCTGAATGCAAGCGTGAATACAAAGCATCATTGTTAATGTTAGTGAAACTTTGTTAGAAAACGGTTAGATAATCGTTACTGAATATACAACACAAGACCGAAAACAGTGGTTTATTGTTGGTCTCAAAAGTGTGAAATAAGGGTTCTCTGTGTACGAAAGGTTGGAGAGAATAGGTTTAGAAAAATTATGGAAAAGTCTCCCCCCTTGTAGTTAGGATTAGTCTCTTATTTATATTAAATTTCTTAGGTTAAATAAAAAAGGTAATGATCAAATAATTAAATCATATAATTAAAAAATTAAAATCAAATTTAATTTGATTTCAATTCTTAATATATTGGATCAATTATATTGATTCATTCCTAAAATGCAACATTTTTAAAAATGAACAAATTATTTTTTTATTTTATTTTTTTGGATATTTTGTGAATAAAAATGAAAAAAACTTAAAAAATTAATATTTTTAAAAAATGCTTAAATAGTAAAACGAAAATTGAATATTAAAATAATAAAAATGCAATTTTTTGTGATTTTTTGAATAAATAAAAATAAAGTTAGAATTAAAATTAGAAAACAAATAAAAGGGCGAAAAGTTAAAAGTGAGAATCGAGCCCGGGAACACTCGCTCTTGTATCTTTTACCCTCAAATCCTTACCAACCATGTCATGTCACTTATTTGAAATAAAATGACATTTGCAACTACATGCGGGCAAATTTTGGGGTATGACAGATTTGTTTTCTTGTGTTAAATGTATAATAATTGAATTAATCATATGATGATAAGTGAAACCTAGGTTATGACTAGGTGAATGAATTAGAAAGATAACTTTGATTATGGTAAATAACTTAGGTTGAAATGCTCAGATGTAAGATGAGCCTCCCATTTGATTACCTCCTAGTAGGAATAAGAGTATGAAGTTATATATAGTTGCGTCTGATTCGACAATAGGAAGCATGTTAGCCCAAGAGGGTGAAAATGGCATAGAAAGAGCCATATATTACCTCAGTCGAATCTTAGTCGACGCAGAAACAAGGTATAATGATATTGAAAAATTATGTTTATGTCTATATTTTTCATGTACTAAGTTGAAGCAATATATAAAGCCGGTTGATGTGTATGTTTCGTCGCATTATGATATTATTAAACATATGTTATCCAAACCAATTTTGCATAGTCGAATTGGGAAATGGACTTTGGCGTTAACTGAATATTCTTTGACGTATGTCCCTTTAAAGGCCATAAAAGGTCAAATTTTTGCTAATTTCATAGTAGATCATGGTTTGGTCGAGGCATCGCAAAATATGACTGACCTTCGTCCTTGGCATTTATACTTTGATGGTTCTAGCCACAAAAATGGCGCAGGGGTTGGCGTATTAATTATTTCCCCTCAGGGAATTCCAACTAAATTCAAATGTCGGATCAATGGTTCTTGTTCTACTAATGAAGTTGAGTACGAGGCTCTGATTACTGGTTTGAGAGTCTTAGTAAATTTGGGGGCATCCCAAGTTGAAATAAGAGGTGATTCTGAGCTGGTAATAAGGCATATTGCATTAGAGAAAATTTAGTTATTTATTATGCCTTAGTGACTCGATTATTAGAACATTTTAAATAAGTCGATATAGCCCATGTTCCATGAGTGGAAAATTGTGAGGCAAATGAATTAGCATAAATAGCTTCACGTTACAAAGTTTCCAAAGGTAAACTGGAAGAATTAGTCGAAGTAAAGGAGAAAGAAGATTCATTTTCTTGGCCTACAGACGGTTTGTCCATGGCAAAACTGGGGGGGAGTAGATGAAGATGTCGACTTCAACAAAGTAGAAAATGGCGAAATTTTTGTCATAGACAATATGTCCGATTTGGATTGGCGAAGGCCATTACTTCAGTATTTGAAAAATCCACTCGGGATAACTGATCGGAAAATTAAATATAGAGCGTTGAGCTACGTGATTCTAGGAAACGAGTTATATAAAAAGACTGCTGAAGGCGTATTGCTGAAATGTCTTAACAAAGCCGGTGTATATATAGCAATATCAAAAGTTGATGGTGGGTCTTGTGGGGCTCACCAGTCGGGTCACAAGATGAAATGGATGTTGTTTCGAAAAGGCCTATACTGGCCGACAATGCTAAAGGATTGCATTGAATTTGCTAAAGACTGCCAAGAATGTCAGAAGTTTTTTAGTCATTCAACATGTACCAACTAGTGAGATGCATACTATAATTAAGCCTTGGCCTTTTCGAGGATGGGCTTTATATTTAATAGGGGAAATTAAACCTTCTTCGTCTAAACAGCATAAGTACATTTTAGTGGGGATAGATTACTTCACAAAGTGGATAGAAGCAATTCCCATAATTAATGTCGATCAGGAAGTTGTGATTAGTTTTATACAGAAACATATTATTTTTAGATATGGGACACCGAAAAATATTACTACTAATCAAGGATCAGTTTTCACTGGTCGAAAAATGCAAGATTTTGCAGTCGAGACGAGGTTTAGATTGCTGACTTCAACGTCATATTATGCTCAGGCTAATGTTCAGGTCGAAGCAGCTAACAAAGTGATCATAAATCTAATAAAGAAACACGTGGGAATAAAGCCAAAATAAATGGCATCAAACTCTTGACCAAGTTTTATGGGCATGTCGAACATCTCCAAAAGAAGCAACAAACACTACACCCTTTCGTCTAACTTTTGAGCATGATGTTGTACTACCCGTTGAAATTTATTTGTAATCAACTAGAATTCAAAGACAATATGATATTCCATCAGATCAATATTGGGATATGATTTTAGATGAATTAGTGTATTTAGATGAAGAAAGGTTGACAGCTTTAGATACGTTGGTTAAACAAAAACAAAGGGTGGCGAAAGCAATTAATAAGAAAGTAAAAGCAAAAGTGTTTGTAGTAAATCATTATGTGTGGAAAGTAACTCTACCTATGGACCAAAATAGTAAATCATTAGGTAAATGGTCACCAAATTGGGATGGACCATTTAAAATATTGCAAGTATCCTCACATAATGCCTATGAGATTGAAGAGTTAACTCTAGTTCGTCGAATCCTGAGAGTCAATGGAAAATATTTGAAAATATATAAACCTATACTTCAGGAATTCATATAACAGAAACATAGGCAAAATATATTAGAATGGCCAAGCATGGACAAGAAGTACAAAATGTTGTTTGTCCAAGAAACATCATACAAAAGCAAATCATAAAAGTACACGGCCTAAAACATTGGGAATTTGGTCTTAAAATTGACTAGCCTGGTTGTTTCAAAAGTGAGCTTCGAATTGAGTTTTTTCTTTGATCCCAAGGTCCTTTTCACCATGATCCATTCCTATGAGGGCCTATTGATTAATGTTGTTAGAGGAAGGAAGGTTTTCGACTTGAGCTAGAGTAGTTTTCTCTTGTTCAAGTTCAACTATTTTCTTATTGAGTTCAACAATTTGAGCTTGATAATTAGAAATTTTGTTGTTAATCCTTTTCTCTTTGTCAGAATATTCTTGAACCTTCTCTCGAAGTTCTTCGACCTTCTTGGCAAAGGCAGCACTGAAATCCCACTCTCTGCGCATTTCAAGAAACTTATTCTTCACTTGAAGATTAGTGTTCTTTCTTAGTATTAGATCTCGCCAGAGTTGGTCGAAATATGCTTCAAAGTCGAAGAAATATTGAGCAATTGGTGAAGGAAGTGGTGCCTTGATGATTTCGTCGAGCATTTTCATTATTTCTCTACCAAGGGTGTCAGATTCTTCAAGAAACAGTAGAAAGTCAGGTTCAAAGAGATCAAGGATACAATGGGAGCATCGATGTCGTCTTCATGAGCTTCGACTTGAACTGGATTACTCACATTGGAGGAAGATTCTCTAAGTTTTTGCGAGCGTAAGAGAGCTTCTGAAGGGTTAGTTTTCTTCAAATCTAAAATTTATGACTGATTGAGAGAACTGTTAGAATTTTTATCTTCAATCACATTGTTGATTTGAACCTGTGGATCAATTTGGTGAGGTTCGACATCTGGAGTTGGGGTGATTGTCTCGATAGAGGGTTGAGGATTAGTTTCCTTGTGAACTGATGGAGGAATTGACTGATTTCCGACAATTGAAGCCATTTGGGTCGTTTCAGAGTTGTCTTTAGTCGTTGAATGAGTAACAACTATAGCTTATTGGGTTCGGCCAGGAAGAGTGTTGGTTGAATAAGCAACACTTTCAAAAGCATCAGTCTTCTGTGGACTGGGGAGGTTAATTTTTTCTGAACTCAGTTTGACAACAGCCTCAGTGTTCTTGGGAGTTTGATTGGGAGAATCCAGAACTATTGTTGGTTCCTATAGACAAAATTTTCAAACCAATTTAAGAAATAAGTTAAGTTGAGAAAAGACAAACTGAAAATAAGATTTACCTCGGCTTGGGATTTCGACGTTGATGGTTCATTTTGACCACTTACAACCGGTTTGGGAGTAGGTGGAGGTTTCTTGGTAATTTTATTCTTTTTCTTTGCTGGAGTCGGAGCAAGGGGTCGAGAAAAAATCTCACCTTCATCATCCTTTGGTGAAGTGGTTTTTTTAGAGTCTTCGCTTACAATTAACTGGTGATAACATAAATACAAGGTAAGAATATTATTAAACAGAGTTGATTCGTTAAGGGACGAAAAAGAGAAGTGAGAAGATTTACCTTTCTCACAATGGTTGTCTTGGGTTTTTTGATGATGGTGGTAGTGTTCGAGCTACTTTGACGCTTTCGAGCCTGAGAGAACAAATCGAATAAAGAAAATAATGCAAGGAATACTCACAAGCCAAGATAGGAATACCTGTCTAGTTAGAGGTTGTTCATCTTCGAAAATTGGGTCATTACTGTCGAGACCTGTGCAGGCAAAGTTAGGAAATTTTTTCTCTTAATAAATAAAATAAAGTTGAAGTCACAAAGGCTTATTTATGTTTAATTTGTCTTCTAAGACAGTGAAGGCTGCGTTCAACTTTTCGACGAAAGCGGTGACATCTAATTGTTGATTGTATTGGCGCCAACAGTTGTCAAACTCTTTAGTCGTCAAGCAAGAAGTCTGAAAGAAAATTTTGGGAGCTCCAGAAATTGTTTATTGTGAAACTTTAGACAATATACATGTTATCGAGAAGTGAAGGTTCTTCCCGACCAACAAATATCAGTTTCACAAGTATAGAGACTTTTGGTAACATTT
This sequence comes from Vicia villosa, assembly GCF_029867415.1. Taxonomy (NCBI): domain Eukaryota; kingdom Viridiplantae; phylum Streptophyta; class Magnoliopsida; order Fabales; family Fabaceae; genus Vicia; species Vicia villosa. The sequence continues at coordinate 41,943,666 of NC_081183.1, read as the reverse complement.
GGCTGAGGCCGAATTGTCGAGACACCAGGTTTGGTTGATAACATGTGAAACTTTCCGATTGACTCTATTCTATAGGATAGAAGGGTTGGAGTCAAAAATGTCGCCAAAACAGCATTCAGGTGGACATGTTTTGTCGGTGTCTTTCCTGGGAAGATAGCCCTAAACCAGGCGGGGCCGAAGCATCTATTGGAGAATGGAGCTAAAGACGAAAGAAAAACCTTACAGAGTAAGAAAATTTTGATTAACTTCATGAAGTTCATTTTGTTAGACTCACACTGGGGAGTCTGCAAAGCAAGTTTGATGCCTTCGACACGTCGTTCGTGCATGACTTCCATGATAGTCGGTGAAATGGTAAAGCCAATGTGTGATTCTAATGTGGCATTTAGCCAATGTTGTAATAACCAGTAGGGGCCTGATAAGGACATTTGTTTTGGTGTTGAATGTAGATGTATGATCCTTAAAGAAGCAAGTCCTAATGCATGATAAAGATAGGCTAATAAGGGTTTGCCCAATGAGATCTTTCAACCTTCATGTATCTGGATAGCCATAGGGATGTAGGCTTTTGCTACTTGTAAAGACCCTGGACAAAACTGAAGGATAGAAAAACACTTAGAAAGGGGGGTTTGAATAAGTGTAGCTTTAAAAACTTGACAGATAAAAATAAATTGCACAGTTATTTTTATCCTGGTTCGTTGTTAACTAAACTACTCCAGTCCACCCCCGCAGAGATGATTTACCTCAACTGAGGATTTAATCCACTAATCGCACGGATTACAATGGTTTTCCACTTAGTCCGCAACTAAGTCTTCCAGAGTCTTCTGATCACACACTGATCACTCCAGGAACAACTTCTTAGATACCCTCTAAGACTTTTCTAGAGTCTACTGATCAACACGATCACTCTAGTTACAGTCTGCTTAGTTCACTCCTAAGACTTCCTAGAGTATTCTGATCAACACGATCACTCTAGTTCCTTACAACTTAATGTAATCAATTCTAAGAGTTTACAAATGCTTCTTAAAAGCGATAATCACAACTGTGATATTTCTCTTAATCGTTTAAGCTTAATCTCACTAATATATTACAAAAGCAATGTAGTGAGCTTTGATGAAGATGAAGATTCTGAGTTTTGATTTGAACAGCGTTTCAGCAAGTTTGATAAGCGTTGTTTTGTTCAGAATTGTTAACCTTGCTTCTCATCAGAACTTCATATTTATAGGCGTTTGAGAAGATGACCGTTGAGTGCATTTAATGCTTTGCGTGTTCCATACAGCATCGCATTTAATGTTATACGCTTTTGTCAACTACCTCGAGCCTTGTTCACGCTGTGTCTACTGACGTAGCCTTTAATAGCTTTTAACGTTCCTTTTGTCAGTCAGCGTAGCTTGCCACTTGTACTTTCTTCTGATCTGATGTTTGTGAATACAACGTTTGAATATCATCAGAGTCAAACAGCTTGGTGCATAGCATCTTCTGATCTTCTGACCTTGAAGTGCTTCTGAGCGTGATACCATCTTCTGAGCTTCAGTGCTTCTGATCTCATGTTCTTCTGATGCTTCCATAGACCCATGTTCTGATTCTGCTTCGACCATCTTCTGATGTCTTGCCAGACCATGTTCTGATGTTGCATGCTGAACCCTTGAGACAAAGCTTCTGAGCGCTGAATTATGCGTACTCTTTATATATTTCCTGAAAGGGAAATTGCATTGGATTAGAGTACCATATTATCTTAAGCAAAATTCATATTATTGTTATCATCAAAACTAAGATAATTGATCAGAACAAATCTTGTTCTAACAATCTCCCCCTTTTTGATGATGACAAAAACATATATAAATGATATGAATTTGCGATCAGAAAGAATAGAAGGCAAAAGACAAATTACACAGCTATAGCATAAGCATATGAATATGTCTCCCCCTGAGATTAACAATCTCCCCCTGAGATAAATAATCTCCCCCTGAAATAAATACTCGAAGAACTTTAATAAAAGACTTCCCTGATTATTTCGGTAGAGACGATCATATAAGCTTCTTGTCTTCAGAGAATTCATAGCTTCTGACTTCTGCTTCCATAGGACAGCTTCAGAACTAGAATTTCCTTAGATCCTTAGAACACTCACAGCTTCTGATTCCTGCTTCCATCTAGGACAGCTTCAGAACTTGAATTTCTTTGATCTTCTGAACATTCACAGCTTCTGATTTCTGCTTCCATTCAGGACAGCTTCAGAACTTGAATTTCTTTGATCTTCTGAACATTCACAGCTTCTGATTTCTGCTTCCATTTAGGACAGCTTCAGAACTTGAGTTTTCTGGATCTTTAGAACATTCGCAGCTTCTGATTTCTGCTTCCCTCGGATAGCTTCAGAACTTTGAATTTCTACCAACATCACTTCATGCTAGATTTGTATCAGAACATTGTTAAATGTACCAGAGCATCATCTGAGCATCTCTACATCCTGAAATGTTACAGAACAAACACTAAACGACAAAAGTCAGCATGAACGAGTTAGAACATAAAATGTATGTTAGAACACATTATATGTATCAGAGCCATAACATTATATGTATCAGAGCAAATAATGTATCAGAGCAAATAGAATTTTGTCAAATCAAGTAGACAAATATAGATCAAATTCTATTATCAGTGCTTCTGATTCATTCTTCTTTCTTGCTTCTGATTTCTGAAGCTTGACAGCACTCGGCTTGCTTCAGTTTCCATGGTTTTGCTTCTGTGTTTGCTTTTTGCTTTGAAGATTCTCTTCACTTCTTTATACCTGCAAAACACTTAAACCATGTAGAACTTGCAGTTCTTGTTAGTGAATGTGTGGGAGCTTTACCCAGCAACTGATAGATTAATCAAATCATTTATCATTTATCTTCTCCCCCTTTTTGTCATAACATCAAAAAGAATATTTCAAAAGATTCAGATGCATAAAACGACAAATAGAGTCACTGGAATGTAAATCAAAGAAACTTTTCATTGATAATCAAAAAAGATATTACAAAAGGTTCCTATGTTTAACAAGATGAGAAACATTCCTAGCAAATACATAAAAAGTCATCCAAAGAGGAAATGACTACAAAAATTAAAAACAGCACCCTAGCAGGACACGCTCTGTGTCAACCCATCAAGAATCCCTGTGGACTCTTGTCTTCCAGACTAGAACCTCCACTGTAGGAGAGATCCAAGTGACCAAAGAGGAAGAGAGGGACAGTTCACAGACAGAGAGCTAATGTTGCAAACGGGGCTTTCCCTTAACATAGAAGTTAAGAATATCATTCTTAACCTCCTCCCATAACTCAAGAAAGTCTTCTGTCTTTGGGTGAAAGTTGATAACAACATCAAAGAAGAGGTCTGACTTGAGAGGTATTAGGAGAGCCATCCCGAGATATGCAGAGATCTGTCGCCTTTGAGTCATAGATCTTCAACAGGCTTAGGGTGAACGCTAGGTTTGAGCTAGGATTTTTTTTTTTTTTTTTTAAAAAAATTGTTTGAGCAAGAGACGAAAAAAAAGAGAGAGAGAAAAACTTGATGAGGAATGCAAAGAGATAGAGAGAGATGAGAGGGAAAGAGAAGAGTTTGAAGAGTATTTAAAAGGAAAATAAAATGAAACGAATGATGAAAAGCATTTAATGTTACGTGACGTGAGGAGAGATAATAAAGACAAATGAGGTGACTAGCACAGTTACCTATGGTCGGTGTCCCTTCAACTGCACGCACGTTTATCCACGAATAGTAACGACAGGTTTACCATCCCGAGATAAAACGTAACAGCTGTTTTGCTTTAAAAGAGGTTCTGAATCAACTTAGACAATGAAACGTTAGTAATAACCGAATCATAATTTCTAAAAGATTTCAATCAGAACTTCTGATATAAAAAAATAATCCATTTTCATTTCAGAAGATACTCATACATGAGAACTTCTCATCTTCTCATTCTGGGCATAAATCCATACTGATGTTCTTCAGAATGAACTTAAACCTATCTTCAGCCAGGGGTTTTGTAAAGATATCAGCCCATTGATGGTCTGTATCAACAAAGTTTAAAGATATAACACCCTTCTGAACATAGTCCCTTATGAAATGATGTTTAATCTCAATATGTTTAGCTTTTGAATGAAGAATAGGATTCTTAGATAAACATATAGTAGAAGTATTATCACAGAATATAGGAATGTTACTCTCAAATATCTGATAATCTTCTAACTGACTCTTCATCCAGAGCATCTGTGTACTACTGTTGCACCCCAAAATTTGCCCTCTTTATTGGAGCTATAAGTTAATAATGACGTTTATTTCGTCATCCAAAAATGGAAGAAAAAGAATAAAGAGTTTTCATGGGTTTAGGAGGGTAAAGTGTGAAAGAGTGGTTTAAACGGTGAAAGTACGAGGAAATTCATAAATACTATTTGAAAGGTGATACGAGTTAAGTTCCCGCGTTGTCCCCATTGTTTCGACAAGATCTACAACTTTCGTGTTCGGCTCGGGAGCTAATTCTTTAAGGAAGGTCTTCAAATTGGCAAATTACTTGAGGTTTCATAGTGAAGAATAATGCTGAATGTAAGGTTCTGCGCCTCGGAAAATTCATATCTCCTAATCCGCTCGCCGGATTCGCTTGAAAATTTAACTGGAGCTCCGTGGCGTCATTACCAAGATTTCATATGTTCGGACCGAAGGCCAAATATGCATGGAAAATTCCCAGAATTTTAAGGATCGTCGCGTTGTTTCGGTAAAAAGTGTGTTTTCGGGTATGTCGCGCCGAGTTCGAAAATTCATAACTTCTTCGATTTTTATCGTATGAAGTCCATTCCGGCGGTATTCTCTCAGAAATTTTGTTAGCTTCGATTCTTCGTCACACATGCCTGTTCAGATTCTGAGCCGAAGATAGGGTTTTATCGAGTTCTTTGAGCGGTACTCACAAAATTTCGCACAGTCGCGCCGGATGGATCGACGTTTCTCGTCATTCAAACAGGCGTATTTTCTTCATCGCTTATCGGATTAAGGTGATTCTCGCGGCGACGGATCACAAATTTGGTCATCTTCATAATGGCATCGGTTTCGTTCCGGGATTCAGAGCCGAACCGAGTTTCCTTAAAAGCGAGCCAAAATGAGACGCACCGAGGGCAATTTGGACATTTCGCGTTGACAATATATAAACATTTTGCTCTTCACAAATCAAGGGGGGAACTCTCATAATTTCAATTCACCAATACTTCACAAACACATTCTCTCAATTCTCTCTCAATTCTCATAGATCAAAACCACAAATTACATAAAGCTTTCATCAATATTCATCAATTTTCTTCAAGATCAAGAACAACATGGATTGAAAATCAAAGTTCCGAGTTCGAAGTTCTTCTCCTCCTCTCTCCCTAGCTTGCGCGCCCCTCTCTCACTCTCCTTGGGATTCGCTTTTCGCTTCGCGTCGTGTTCGCATACGTGTCGTGTTCGTGTTCGCGCGTCGGTTTAGATCTTCATTCGGTAAGCTTTCTAATCATGAATTAAGTGCTTGATTGATGATCATTACATGAATTCAAATTTAGATTTACTTCTTGCTCTTGTCTCAATGGATGTGTGATGATGATTGATCGATGAATTTGTGTATTGTTAATTGTGTTCATATGAATTGTGGCTAGAATTACGCTATTTGCGTTCGAATCCATGGCTCCTTGGTGATTATGTGTGCAATATTGTTAACATTCATGCATGTGTCTTGCGATACACTCCAAGTGTTCGTTTAAATGCTTGTGTAGAATTTTTGCTTGATAATGGCCTAGTTTAATGCTTAGGTTATGACTTGAGTACATTTGCTATAATTGATCATCTTCACATGTGTTAATTCTTGCCGTTGGTGACATATTGATGTGATTGTTGTTGTTAATACTTGTATCTTGTTTCACACTCAAGGTGTTTGTGCCAATGCATGTGTTGAAATCTTTTGCTTGCTATTTGCTTCGGTAGGTGCTTAAATCATTACTTGAGGTATTGTCATAGTTTGATTACCATTGTATGTGTTAATGCTTGTCGCTTATGTCGCGTCTACGTGATTGTTGGTGATGATGTTTGAGTTGTGGTTCGGCTCTACGCGTCGCGCTTTGTTTGGTTTGTGTTTGTTTGGCCTAATTGACGTAGGGACTTATGTCTACTTCTTGCCAATATGTTTCATTTGTGCTTAATCATTGAAATCAATATATGTTTGGTTTTGTCGCTTTGGTGCTTGATAATTGCTCGCTTATTGCTAATAGCATGCCTCACATTGATATTTGGTTCACATATTCTCTTGTGCTATCGATCTTTGCCTTGATACCGTGCCTTGTTCCCATGATTGTTTCACTATGTTTCGGTTGCGCTTTGATGTTGTGCGTGATGCTTGCGAGTTGGTGTTGGTTTAGATTGAGTGGGAATGGTTTCCAAGTCTTTAAAAATGATAAAATTTGGTTTTCCTACAGTGGAACTCGGTTCCCAAAATGGAGGAACCGGTTCCTGCTCAATCTAAAGCGCTTTGGTTTTGGGCAGAATGCCCTGGAACCCGGTTCCCAGTTTGGGGGAACCGGTTCCTGCTGTGTTGTGTTGCTTTGGTTTTTGGGCAGAGTGCCCTGGAACCCGGTTCCTAGTTTGGGGGAACCGGTTCCTGCTGTGTTCTTTTGGTTCGTGACTTGGGCAGAATGCCCTGGAACCCGGTTCCCAGTCTGGGGGAACCGGTTCCTGTGTGTGTTTTTGTGCTGGAACCCGGGTTCCCATATAGGGGAACCGGTTCCCTTACTTGTTTTTGGTTCTTTTCTTTTCTAATTTCTTTCGTGCATAACTTTTTACTCATAGCTTTGTTTTACATGTTCCTTATACCGTTGGAAAGCTTGAGAAGTGTACTATCTAGTTAAATGCTTGTTTCTCATTAATTTGTATCCCGTTTATGTTTGATTTCTCTTTGAAGTTTTGTTATTCATTTCATATTCATATTATTTGATCGTTTTTCTTTCGCTTTATAATAAGAACGCAATTCCGATTGCGATGTTTGTTATCTCTAACTTGTGTGCTAGTGTGCAAGGCGTTTGGACGGTCACCGATTGATACTCATTGCTTGAGTGTTCCGCTTCACTTGCGGAATACGATTATATCTCATTGACTCGTATCGTGCTCTCGACTTGGAGACACGATCTTATCACTTTATATCTGCTTGTTTGGTTTGCTTGTTACTCTTGCAGGTGTATCGTGATTATGCTCGACATGCGAGTCGACATTTGTGCGCTTTATGGCTAATCGGTGTGCTGACCATTTGTTTTTGCTTTGCTAGCTCGCTCGCGGGATTCTAGTTTCTTCGCTTTGCTTCGCTTTAGTTTACGGATCATCATCCGTTTGGTATTGATCCCTTTTCATTTTATTTCTCTCGCACTTTATCGCTTTCTCGCATCATCCTTTAACATGAGAAGTAGGACTTAGACATGCATCTGGCCAAGCCCTCGAAAGAGGCTCTGTTTTTGTTGGTGTGTTTACATTTGTGCTTTGCGGCAGGGAGTCACGGTGTAATAAGTCCTATATGGCACTCCGTTAAGTCCTCATGGAAGGCATGCGGTCAAGGGTTCGTAATCAACCCCCGCCTAGTCTCATCGAGTCTGTTTGGTATGCGCACGCCTCGCGTTGCTTGCTTCCGAACGTGCAAAAGATCTTGTTATCGAGTATGTCAGGTAAAGGGTTCATGCAATCGGACCCCCGCCTTTCTTATAGCTCGCGTCGCTCGACGTTGATGCTCGGTGTACGCACGCACCGTTTTCCTTTACGATCCGTGACGGCTTGGTTGCTGAGAGGGGTCCGCCCTCTTGTCTATGGCCCGATCATTTTCGCGAGGTCTAATGCTTGGTTGACTTGGGTTGAGCTGCTCCCCTTGGCTATGGCGGGACCGCTTTTCTACCACTCGGTCAGTACCGTTGGTTTGTTTGCTTCACGAGCGGATGCTCGTTTGTGTGCTATACTTGTTTGCTTCCCCCTTTTCTCGTAGGTTGTTAGTTTAGTTAGATTTGCACCCTTTGTATGATAACATTAGGTAGCAAGCTTTCCCCCTTAGCTTAGGTTTTCCTCATGCATTCTTTAAAACACAAACCACACTCTTTGATTTTCTTTTCTTAAGAACTTGTTATTTCCGCTCCATTCCCAAGCATAAGTCTCCAAAGGTCGAGCAGCGGAGTGTGATGTAACTCGTTCACCTAAAAAACACAAAACAAACAAAAATTAGTTAGCCGAGCTACGGTAACTCTGATTCTGCAAAACAGATACGTAGGCAGCGGGGTAGGGCCCGTGCGAGCATAATCCTTTCTTTTCCCTACATTCTGCATTCATTTTAGTCCATATTAGCGTAGATTTGTTACACACCCATAGATTTAGACACAGGCGTGGATACCATCGAGTATGATGGGCGCGAGGGGTGCTAATACCTTCCCCTCGCGTAACCGACTCCCTTACCCTTTTTCTCTGGTCGTGAGACCGTTGTTTTGTTTTGTGGTTTGCTGGCATTCCCTTCCTTTTCAGGATAAATATGTTAGTGGCGACTCTGTTAATTTTCGCGGGGTAGCGACAGCTGGCGACTCTGCTGGGGACGTCTTGACCTGTTGCTGGTCCGGACCTAGCGAGTCGATCCTAGCGCTTGTGTGTTTATCTTTGGGTGTTTTTATTGCTTTGCATATTTACCTGTTTGCATTGCATTCTATGTGCGCTTTTACTTTTTTGCATCATATTCTGGACTGTCTGGATCTCTGTTTGTTGGGCGGGTGTTTCAAGAGGTAAAAGGCCCAATACCCAGGCTATGAGTGATACCATAGGAACTAGGACTAGAGTGGCCGTGACGGACAGAAGGCGTATGCCTGATTGATCTGATCACGTATCCACGGGCAGAGCTTGGTGGAATGAGGCAATATCGTATGATAACGCCTACATTCGATCCTCTGTTGGCTTTTTGACCTACCTTGGCCTAGATTTACCCGTGAGTGGGGCGGGAATCAATCATTGCTTAACAGGTACATTGATGGTGACTTCGGATCTTGTTCGTGGGTTACCGTTGTTCTTGTTCGTGGGTTACCGCTGTTCTTGTTCGAGTGTACTGTTGGTTCCTGTTCGTGGGGTACTATGGTTCTTGTTCGAGTGGTAGTCTGTGTTCTGTTCCAGTGTGTTGTTGACTACGGGCTTTGGTTCTGTGGATTGACATTCCGTGTTCCGTGTGGTATACCATTTGGGGGCCGAACCTTTGGCTCTGTATTATGTGTGTTACCGGCAGTCCAGAATGCCTGGTGGGCGGCAACAAGTCCCACCACTTTGCATCATAGCATATTTATCTCCAAAAGAAATGCACAAAAAAAATGTATAATAATAAGCATTTGCATGTCATATTTTCAGGGATATTCAGGAGTTCACCCAAGGTGAAGATGGACATTCCCACTGATACTGTCAAAGAGCGTACAAGGCACACCAGAGCTTATAAGATTCCGGATATTGATGTTTCGGGGTTGATTGGTTTGAGTTCTCGGTTGGAAGGGGAGGTTCTCCGTGACTTCAATCATGATTATGGAAATTTGCTCTCCATCCTCAATACATCTTTTGATCCAATGGCTTTGATCACCTTATTTCAGTTCTATGATCCGCACTTGAGATGTTTTACATTTCAAGACTATCAATTGGTGCCGACACTCGAGGAGTTTTCTCACATACTCAACATACGGATCACTGATGATGTACCTTTCGTTCGGGTTCCCGAGGTTGTGAGATTTGAAAAAATAGCTGAAGCTCTTCACATGGGTATAAAGGAGGTGAAAATAAATTGGAAGTCATCGGGAGGTGTTTCTGGTTTCTATCTTTGTTTTCTGATTGGTAAGGCTGAGGATGCGGCTAAGAAGGAGCAGTGGGTTGACTTTAGTCGTTTGCTTGCTATCATGATCTATGGTATTGTCTTATTCCCATCAAGAGAAAACTTTGTGAGTTTGGCGGCGATTTGTGTCTTTATGAACAAAAACCCCGTTCCAACATTGCTTGCGGATGCTTATTTTTCGATCCATTCGAGAAGTAAGAAAGGAGGATATGTTGTTGGTTCTTGTCTTCCATTGTTGTATCGTTGGTTCATGTTGCACTTGCCGGTGAGGGGACCTTTTGTGCTCAAGAAGAGTTCTCTTAAATGGTCAGATAGGATTGTTAACCTCACATCTTATGATATCAGGTGGAATTATTGTGTGGGGAAGGTTCGGAACATTATCACTAGTTGCGGTCGATATCCCAACGTTCCTCTCATGGGAACTAGAGGTTGCATTAGTTACAATCCCACACTCGCCTATCGTCAATTGGGATACGCAATGGAAAGGGCTCAGGATGATGTAGAAGCGTTTGAATTGGTGTATTTTGCTGATGGTGAAGATTCCCGGGAGTTAGAAAAGATAGCGTATGCTTGGACTAAAGTTCACAAGAGGGATCAGGATACTTTGAGCAAGAAAGTTCCTATTGCTATGGGTCCTTACCGAAAGTGGGTCGAAGCAAGAGTGGCAAATCTGTTGCTGCCATTTGCGAGGTCACGCCCATTGTATGAGCAACCTCCCACGGTTTTATCTGATACCGTTGCGGCTGAACTCTATATTCAAACTGAAGCAGACAACCTCAAGCTGAAATCAAAAGACCGAGAGGTTGGCCTAGAGAGGTATTTTCAAGATTGTGAAAAGGCGGAGTTGGCTCGTAAGCTCAAGCATGCGCAAGGTGAAGGTTCAAACTTGACACATGCTCAAAGGCGATCTCATGACTTGATGGGAGAAAGCTTGTATCGAAGACAACAGGAATGTGCGAAGTTGCGAAGGTCCGAAAACAATAGCAAGAGAAAGATGCAGGATTCAGAAAAACAATTGATGGAAGAAAAAGCCAAGTCTGCTCGACTTGAAGAAGAATTAACAAGACTCCGAGCCCAACCGAGAGGAGATGGGGAAGCTCATTCTGTTGCCAGGCGATCCTAGTATCACTGTGGGATGTATTTGATGTTTGTTCTTGATATTTGGCACCCATGTCCAGGATTGTTGGATGGGGTCGCATGTTGATGTTCTGAATTTCTTTTGTATGCCTTATGAGTACTTTGTGACGCGGTTATGAACCTGATTGTATGAACTCAAATTCTCTGTTATGTTTGAATGAAGTATGCTCAGTTTGCTGAATTATTCTCGTGGGTGTGGATTGTTATTCAAATATATTCGGTATCAGGGTTGCTATGTCCTATCTGAAAGTGGGATGAACTCTTGGATACCTGAAAATTGACAAACATTTCATGCATATCATTCATATATCATACATGTCATATATTTGCAGGTTTTGCAGGTCTTATATCTTATGTCTCGCTGTTTTGTTATCAGAAGGAGTTCTAAGACGGCTAATCATCCGTATCCGACTAGGAGCAATCAGAGAAGACAGATGGAACAGATTCAGGAACAAATGGCTCAGATGAGAGCTCAATTGACAGAGCAGATGAATGCGCAGATGGCGCAATTTATGGAAGCATTGACTAATGTGACCAAGGGGCAGGATGACTTGCGAGTTCTCGTCGAGAATTCCAGAAGGGTTGATAATGGAGGACATTCGAGGTTGTTTGACGATGTGTCTGGCAGGATTGACGATCACCATGATCCGAATGAGTTTGATCGCTTGGGAGGGCACTATAATCCTTTCAATCAGAATCATGGGTTTCCACCTCCACCTCCGTCTCGTCTGTTGGGAAGGAGAGACAATCATAACCGTGATAATTTGGATTTCAATGTTGAAAACTTTGATCAGGTATCGAGGCATAGTGCTGATGGTGCACCTGAGGAAGCCGAGAGGTATCGTCTGATTGAAGAACGTCTCAGAGCTGTTGAAGGCAAAGGGGTGTTAGGCATGGATATCAATGACTTGGGGTTGGTTCCTGGTGTGAGGATTCCACCAAAGTTCAAAGTTCCATCTTTTGACAAATACAATGGGGCGACTTGTCCTATGACTCATGTCAAGGCTTACTATCGCAAGATGTCAGTTTATTCAGAGGATGAAGGTTTTCTGATGCATTTCTTCCAGGATAGCTTGGCTGGGGCTTCCTTGGAGTGGTATGTTCAACTTGAGCGCACTCATATTCATTCTTGGAGAGATCTTGTGGAGGCTTTCATTAAGCACTATCAGTACAACGTTGACATGGCGCCTAATCGAACTCAGTTGCAGAGTTTGGTTCAAGGATCTAAAGAATCTTTCAAAGAGTACGCTCAGAAATGGCGTGAGTTAGCCGCAAGAGTTCAGCCACCCATGACTGAGCGTGAGATGATTGATATGTTCACAAGTACTCTATCTGGACACTATTACTTGGCCTGTAGTGCTTCAGCCAACTTTTCTGAAATGGTGAGATATGGCGAGCGTGTTGAGATGGGTTTAAAGATGGGAAAAATTCAGTTGGGAGCTTCTTCTAATTCTGCTAGTGGTAAGAAGCAAGCTGAAGGTTATGCCAGAAGGAAAGAAGGAAATGCGGATGCCATATATGGAAGAAGGGGTCCAGGGAGAAGCAATTCACAGGTTAATGCTGTCATGATTCCAGTACCGCAACAACAACATCAGCAGGGACAGCGTTCCAATAATGATCGTTATCCTCCCAGGACCAGGCCTCACAGAAAGATTGATCCAATTCCTATGACTTATGCTCAAGTACTGCAACATTTGCTCAATATTGAGAAGATTACTTTGAGAGATGCTCCGAATGCTCCGGACACACAATCTCCGAATTATAATGCAAATGCACGATGTGCTTTCCATTCAGGTGCCGCTGGTCATGATACGGAGAAGTGTATTGCATTGAAGAACAAAGTCCAGGACTTGTTGGATCAAAAGATAATTCAGTTCACTCCTACACCCAATATTGCCAATAATCCGATGCCTGCTCACGGAGGTTCGGGTGTGAATGCCATTGAGAGTGAAGAGATAAGTGTTATATCTGACGTGGGTTGTTTGACCTTCCCTCTCGTGTCTGTGAAGCAACATCTGATTAATAGTGGTATCTCCCCGGGCTGTGGTATTGATTGTGAGAAGTGTAAAAGTCAACCCGAAGGTTGTGATGACTTGAAAGGTATGGTACAAAAGCTGATTGATGAGGGTCCTCTTCAGTTCTATCGAAGGTTGAGAAATGCGAAGGGCAACGACGGTGAAGTGTTTGTGATCTCAATTCCTTATGAGCCTGTTGTTCCGATAAGTATCCAAGTGCCTATTCAGGTACCCGTCAGTATCCCGTATGAGGAACAACCAGCGGCTTTGATGATTACTGTGCCAGGGCCTATTCCATATGAGAGTGAGAAGGCTGTCCCTTGGCATTATGGTTCAGATGTATATTACTATGGCACGAAGGAAAAAAAACGAGCCATCTAAAGAGAAGCTTGTTGAGGCCTCAGTTGCAAACACTGATAATTTCGCCGGTACTGGTAGAATTACTCGCAGTGGTAGGGTGTTCTCTCCTCAGCTTGTTCAAAGTAATGCTGATGCTCTGGCTAAGGCAAAAGGGAAGCAAGTAGTGACTGATGTCCAGAAGTCTCCAACTCAGAATGGGGCACCTGATAGTGCTGTGTCTTCCAAGGATGTGGAGGAACTGTTGAGAATTATCAGGAAGTCTGATTACAAGGTTGTTGAGCAGTTGGGTCAGACCCAGTCAAAGATCTCCATCTTGCAACTGCTATTGTGTTCAGAAGGTCATAGAGATGCTCTCTTGAAAATTCTGAATGGTGCTTACGTCCCACATGAAATATCTGTGAATCAACTAGAGGCGGTAGCCAATAACATCTCCGCTGGGAATGGTTTGGGATTTACAGATTGTGATCTTCCTCCTGAGGGGAGAAACCACAACAAGGCGTTGCATATTTCAATGGAGTGTAAGGGGACGACTTTGTCTCGTGTGTTGGTTGATACTGGTTCTTCCTTGAATGTGCTTCCCAAATCGGCCCTTATGAGAATTGACTATGCTGGTGTTGAGTTGAGGCCCAGTGAGTTGGTGGTACGCGCTTTTGATGGTTCAAAGAGGTCTGTGTTCGGAGAAGTAGATCTGCCAATCCAAGTTGGTCCTCAGATCTTCACTGTAACTTTTTTTTGTGATGGATATTCAACCCGCCTACTGTTGTTTGTTAGGACGACCGTGGATTCACAAGGCTGGCGCTGTGACATCCACTCTTCATCAGAAGTTGAAGTATCCGGTTGATGGTAAAGTGGTGACGGTTTGTGGTGAGGAGGATTACATCGTGAGTCACTTGTCTTCTTTCCGGTATGTGGAGATCGAAGGTGAAATACATGAGACGCCATTCCAAGCGTTCGAAGCTGTAAATGCTGTGAGAACTCCTCCTTATGAGATAACGAAGCCAGAAACGATTATGTCTTCTCTGAAAGACGCTCAGGTTGTTGTTGAGACTGGAAAGGTGGAAGGCTGGGGGCAAGTAATTGATGTGCGTCCCAAATTTGACAAGAATGGTCTTGGTTTCAGTCCTGGAAAGCGTATTGCGTCGCCAAAGCCTAATATCCTTAGCCCGATCAAGTTTGTGAGCGGGGGTGTCATTCAAGACGGTCAGGTTAATGCCATTGTCAATGGTGAAGAGGTGGATAGTGACTGTGACTTTGATAGCTGGATCCGTCCAAGTATTCCTGGAGAGATGCCTTGCAACTGGACAATCGAAGATGTCATCCAAGTTACACAGGCTCAGGAGTAAATTCCTTGTTTTTACTTTTCTTATCATGACATAATTCCTACGCTCTGCCCAAGGCGTAGTGAATCATTTGTAGGGCCATGCAGTTCGCATTTTCAAAGTTAATCATGAAATAAAAGGACGTTTTTGCATTCAAATGTTTTGCTCATTGTCTTTCTTTTTAATTTTTTCCTTTAAATGGCAATGTTTTGCACACACTTGCACATAGCTTAATAAAAATAAAACTAAAATAAAAACGTCAATCATGCAGATGTTCCACTACCACGGATTCCATTGGTAACAGTTCCGCTATTGCTTATTATGATTTTGACAATCCGATCTACCAAGCCGAGGAGGAAGCTTATGAAGATTGTGACCTTCCTGATGAGTTGGCCAGATTATTGAAACAGGAAGAAAAGAAAGCGATTCAGCCGCATCAGGAGGCAATTGAGATGGTAAATGTTGGCACTAAAGAGCAGGTCCGAGAAGTCAAGGTAGGGGCTGCGCTTGAGAATAGTGTGAAGCAGAGGCTTATTGTTATGTTGAAAGAGTATGCGGATATCTTTGCATGGTCCTATGAGGATATGCCAGGTCTTGATACGAATATTGTGGTGCACCGTCTACCTCTCAAGGAAGATAGTCCTCCTGTCAAGCAGAAGCTTCGAAGGACTCGCCCAGATATGTCTGAGAAGATTAAGAAAGAGGTTGAGAAACAGTTTGATGCTGGCTTTCTGCAAGTTGTGAATTACCCGCCGTGGGTTGCGAATATTGTTCCTGTACCTAAGAAGGACGGAAAGGTCCGGATGTGTGTTGATTACAGAGATCTGAATAGGGCGAGTCCGAAAGATGATTTTCCTCTCCCTCATATTGATGTGTTGGTGGATAATACTGCTCATTTCAAAGTGTTTTCCTTTATGGATGGCTTCTCTGGGTACAATCAAATCAAGATGGCACCAGAAGACATGGAGAAAACAACGTTTATCACACCGTGGGGAACTTTTTGCTACAAAGTCATGCCTTTTGGGTTGAAAAACGCAGGGGCAACGTATCAGCGTGCCATGGTGACTCTTTTTCACGACATGATTCACAAAGAGATTGAAGTGTATGTCGACGACATGATTGCAAAGTCTCACACTGAAGAAGAGCATTTGGTCCATTTGCAGAAGTTGTTTGAAAGGCTTCGGGAATTCAGACTGAGGTTGAATCCAAACAAATGCACTTTCGGAGTGCGATCCGGAAAGTTGTTGGGCTTTGTTGTTAGTGGAAAAGGTATTGAGGTCGATCCTGCCAAAGTAAAAGCCATACAAGAGATGCCTGAGCCGAGAACAGAAAAAGAGGTTCGTGGTTTCTTAGGGAGGTTGAACTACATTGCTAGATTCATCTCTCATCTTACGGCCACTTGTGAACCAATATTCAAGTTGCTAAGAAAAGATCAGACGGCCAGGTGGAATAATGATTGTCAAAAAGCATTTGAAAAAGTGAAAGAGTATCTGCAAGAACCTCCGATACTAATGCCTCCAGTTCCAGGAAGGCCTTTGATTATGTACCTCACAGTTCTTGAAAATTCAATGGGATGTGTGCTGGGTTAACATGATGAGTCTGGCCGAAAAGAGCATGCAATATACTACCTTAGCAAAAAGTTTACCGACTGTGAATCCCGATACTCACTGCTCGAGAAAACTTGCTGTGCTTTGGTGTGGGCTGCTCGCCGGCTGAGGCAGTATATGTTGGTTCACACCACCTTGTTGATTTCCAAGATGGATCCTATCAAGTATGTTTTTGAGAAGCCCGCTCTTTCCGGAAGAGTAGCCAGGTGGCAAATGATCTTGACTGAATATGATATCCAGTATACTACCCAGAAAGCCATCAAAGGTAGTGTGTTGGCAGATTATCTTGCGCATCAGCCTGTCGAAGATTATGAACCGATGAAGTTTGAATTCCCCGATGAGGATGTTTTGTACATCAGAGATTGTAACATTCCCGGACCAGAGGAAGGACCCGAACCAGGATCGCGATGGACGCTCGTGTTCGATGGTGCCTCTAATGCACTCGGGAATGGTGTTGGAGCTGTAATTACTTCTCCTTCAGGTTTTCATATTCCGTTTACAGCCAGAATCTGTTTTGATTGCACTAATAACATGGCTGAGTATGAAGCCTGCATCTATGGCATCGAAGCTGCGATCGATTTGCGAATCAAGTACTTGAAAGTTTATGGGGATTCCAATCTTGTCATTAGCCAGATCAATGGAGATTGGGAAACTCGCCATCAGAATCTGATTCCATACAGGGAGCATGTGATGAGACTCATTCCATACTTTGATGAGATCACATTCGAGCATATTTCTAGAGAAGAGAACAATCTTGCTGATGCTCTCGCTACTTTGGCTTCCATGTTCAAAGTGAAATGGGCCAATGAAGCGCCTAACATCACCATCAATAGGTTGGATGAGCCGGCATTCTGCTTTGAGGCTGATGTTGAACTGGATGGAAATCCATGGTATCATGATATCAAAAAGTTCCTCGAAACTCAAGAGTATCCTCCCGAAGCGTCGGTGACTGATAAGAAGTTTCTGAGAAGGTTTGCAGCTAAGTTTTACCTCAACGGTGGGGTGTTGTACAAGAGGCATCATGACGGTGTGTTGCTCCGATGTGTTGTGAAGGAAGAAGCTTCGAAAATCATAGAGGAAATGCACGAAGGCGAGTTTGGTACCCATTCTAGTGGGCATACAATGGCTAAGAAGATCTTGAGGGCTGGTTACTATTGGTCCACTATGGAAACTGATTGTCATAACCATGTCAGAATTTGTCACAAGTGCCAGATCTATGCTGATAAAGTGCACGTGCCGCCTGTGCCTTTGAATGTCTTGACTTCTCCGTGGCCTTTTGCAATGTGGGGCATTGACATGATTGGAGAGATTAAGCCTACTGCTTCTAATGGACATCGCTTCATTTTGGTTGCCATCGATTACTTCACCAAGTGGGTTGAAGCCGCATCTTATGCGAATGTTACCAAACAAGTGATTACTCGCTTTATCAAACACAACATAATCTGTCGTTATGGGATTCCTGAGAAGATCATTACTGATAATGGATCGAATCTTAATAATAAGTTGATGAAGGAGCTTTGTGAGTCCTTCAAGATCAAGCATCACAATTCTTCCCCGTATCGTCCGAAGATGAATGGCGCTGTCGAAGCGGCCAACAAGAACATTAAGAAGATTGTGCAGAAGATGGTAGTGACCTACCGAGATTGGCACGAGATGTTGCCTTTCGCCTTGCATGGCTATCGCACCTCTGTGCGTACATCGACTGGGGCAACTCCTTTCTCACTTGTTTATGGTATGGAAGCGGTATTGCCTGTTGAAGTTGAGATTCCTTCCTTGAGGATTATGAAAGACGTCGAGCTTGACGAGTCAGAATGGGTACAAAATCGGATGGATCAGTTGAACCTCATTGATGAAAAACGCTTAGCGGCTATCGGACATGGTCAGGTGTACCAAAAGAAGATGAGGAAAGCTTTTGACAAGCGGGTGCGACCCCAAAGCTACAAACCAGGTGATCTGGTACTCAAAAGAATCATTCTCCCTCAAGGCGATCCTCGAGGCAAGTGGACTCCGACGTATGAAGGCCCCTTTGTTGTGCAGAAAGTATTCTCTGGCGGCGCCATGATGCTTGCAACGATGGATGGCGAGAACTTTCCGCACCCTGTGAACGCAGATGTAGTCAAAAAATACTTCGCATAGACCTGACAAAAAAAAAAGGAAAGAAGAAAAAAAAAGAAAAGAAAATGAATCAGGCAAAAGAATGAAAAAGAAACAAATATACCCGCTAAGTTGAAAACCCGAAAGGGCGGCTTAGGCAAAAAGGGGACAAAAGCGAATGACTACATCTCGCATGCCACCTTGGCAATCACTCTTCATACATGCTTAGGGCTCCCGACCGAGGGATAAGCAAGACTCCGTGTTCTTGAGTTTGCACCTGGCAGCTCAAATCCCTAAAGCATTCACAACATCCAATCACTTTGTTTGGGGCTCCCGACCGAGGGATAAGCAAGACTCCGTGTTCTTGAGTATGCACCTGGCAGCTCAAATCCCTAAAGGCACTCTTAAACCCTGTCGGGTCCACAAGTTTGGTGAGGTCGTATCAATCAGTTGTAAATCGGGCAGTGATCAATCCTAATGAGTACGGTCTTCCAAAGCAAGGAGATGAGAACGTCGGAGTTATAAAGGTGATAGCGGGATCGAAACCAATGGATATCCGTTTCACATTGCCATTTCTCTTGTACTCAATAAATTGTGGTTACCTCTTACTAGGAACTGCTTCGGAAATGTATTCGCCCTCTTTCGGGCATGTTTAATAAACTTCTTTTCATCTCAAAAGCTACTTTCTTTTACTGTTTTGTTTGCATAAAACGTCATGAGTTTGTGTTAAACTTTGCATATGAAAACTGCATTGCTTTTACAATACATGATTAGAAATGATAAAATCCTTTGAATCTACTTCGAAGTTTTGTGTAACCAGGATGGCAGGCTAAGATACCATGCTATATCCAGGGGCATTTGCATTTGTTTGTCTCGCAGGTACATGCTTGCCAGCGCGTTGCACCAGCATATCGGCGGACTTAATCATGAGAGATTCTCGCTCCCCAGCCGAGTGCTTCTTAATGAGAGATTCTCACTCCCCCAGCTGAGTACTTTCATATGAGACTTTCTTTGCTCCAGGATTCTCATATTCTCAGCAAAGTTCATCTTAATGCATTCTCTATGCTCCAGAAGGCCTTATTCCCGACGGAATGACTTCTCCCCAGTTGAATCATGATGAATGGTGCCTGATTCCCCAGCTAGCTCTTAATGAGGTTCCTTGCCTGAATGCCTCATTTTCCCCAGTAGAGTGTCTCTCTCTCCAACAGACTGACCTGTTTTCCCCAAGAGAGTCATCTTATTCCCCAGTGGAGTTGCCTTAACAGAAGGTTCTTATGCTAAGTTCCCTATCCCCAGCGGATCTCTCATACCCTCAGCAGTTCGCTTTGCAGAAGTATTCATCTTCCCCCACTGAATTTCTTCCCTCAGCAGAGATTCACATGCATCCTCAGCAGGATCTGTTCTCATCTAGGACATCCCCAGCGGAATGCGTCCTATACAAGCAAGTTGGTTACTCTTCATCAGAGTTATCTCCATAACTTGTCTTTACCTTCACATCCCCAGAGTGTCGAGAGTTTGCTTCTCCATATGAAGTTGCAAGGGTATTCCCCAAGCAGTTAAGTGAGATGTTCATATCTTCAAGCAAGATTTATTCCCCACCCAGAGCTCGCATCCAAATTTGATCGTCTCCAGCAGATTTCTGATCCATCTTGGCCAGCTCACAGTTTGTGACCCTTGGTCACCCATCTTGTCCTCTCCGCAGAGTACCATACTCTCTCCAGGACTTCTTCAGCAATTCAGTGCTCCTCCGTTGTCTCTCTAAGCAACGTTCGAATCACGCATCATTTGCATTGCATTCTCAAAAGCGTATAGCGTCTTCCTCCTCGGAAACGTTATTCCATACACATTCATACATACATCATACATTAATCATATCATATCTGTCTCTTTTCTGCAGGAAAGTTATGAAGATTCAAATGCTCCCTAGAGAGTAATATTCGCCTAGTCAATACAGGCGCTTATCCTGATGTTTCGAATCAGAAGAGGATTGTTCTACTTATTTTCTGGCATGGCTCAGATCAGTTCAAAGACATTCCTATTCCCGATGCCCCCAGATCGGTGGAAGATATTTGTTCCCATTCCTGATAAATCATACTTTCAGTTGAAGGAACCGCCTCCGGATCTCCCAAGATCTTCCGAAGGAGCAAGCCCTCTGATACGTCAGATCAGTGGGAAATATCTACTCCCTGACGATTTAGTTCGTTCAGAAGAAGAAACTCGTTTGCCCAGTCCTGATACCTTACTATCAGTTGAGGACGTTTTCTTTACCCGGCGTACACAGTTCGGAAGAAACATCCGTTCCTATCCTAATATCCAGTTTTAGATTAGTTGAAGGAACCGCCTCCGGATCTCCCGTGATCTTACTAAGGAGCAAGCCACTGATATCATCAGATCAGATGGAGATGTTTGCCTGATCGACTTTGTCTTTCAGATGAAGATTGTCCTACTTATTTTCTGGCATCATGTCCAGATCAGTTTAAAGGCATTCTTTCCCCGGCGTACACAGTTCGGAAGAGATATTGTTCCTATCCTGATTTCCATTTCAGTTGAAGGAACCGCCTCCGGATCCCCGTGGTCTTACGAAGGAGCTAGCCGCTAATTCCCAGATTAGTTGGAATATCTACCTGATGATTTAATTGCATCAGAAGAGATGTCTGCCCAGATTCCCAGATCAGAGATACTTTTACCCGTTGATGTCCAGATCAACCGGCGTACCTCCCTCGATTCCCAGATCGACTTAAGACATCTATCCCGATGCAAGTTCGGAGACATTTGCTACGCCTGATATTCAGATCAGTCGAGATGTTCCTTCTCTTGATGCCCAGATCATTTGAAGTGTTTTCCCCTGCCTGTGGGTGCCCGTTCCTCTTTTTTTTCACAAGTTGGAGCATATTTATTATCCAGATCAGTTGAAGTTTTTTCCCCTGCTCGCGGGGTGGTACATTCCTTCTTATTACAAGACGGAATCTTCTATTGGTCAAGAGCGCAAATTTTCGAGTTCATTCTGGTATTCAACCTCCTTCCACCTCGACGGTTCGAAACTTTCGTTTCTCACTCGCCAGGTTCAAGAAGTTTGAATAGGGGCAGCTGTTGCACCCCAAAATTTGCCCTCTTTATTGGAGCTATAAGTTAATAATGACGTTTATTTCGTCATCCAAAAATGGAAGAAAAAGAATAAAGAGTTTTCATGGGTTTAGGAGGGTAAAGTGTGAAAGAGTGGTTTAAACGGTGAAAGTACGAGGAAATTCATAAATACTATTTGAAAGGTGATACGAGTTAAGTTCCCGCGTTGTCCCCATTGTTTCGACAAGATCTACAACTTTCGTGTTCGGCTCGGGAGCTAATTCTTTAAGGAAGGTCTTCAAATTGGCAAATTACTTGAGGTTTCATAGTGAAGAATAATGCTGAATGTAAGGTTCTGCGCCTCGGAAAATTCATATCTCCTAATCCGCTCGTCGGATTCGCTTGAAAATTTAACTGGAGCTCCGTGGCGTCATTACCAAGATTTCATATGTTCGGACCGAAGGCCAAATATGCATGGAAAATTCCCAGAATTTTAAGGATCGTCGCGTTGTTTCGGTAAAAAGTGTGTTTTCGGGTATGTCGCGCCGAGTTCGAAAATTCATAACTTCTTCGATTTTTATCGTATGAAGTCCATTCCGGCGGTATTCTCTCAGAAATTTTGTTAGCTTCGATTCTTCGTCACACATGCCTGTTCAGATTCTGAGCCGAAGATAGGGTTTTATCGAGTTCTTTGAGCGGTACTCACAAAATTTCGCACAGTCGCGCCGGATGGATCGACGTTTCTCGTCATTCAAACAGGCGTATTTTCTTCATCGCTTATCGGATTAAGGTGATTCTCGCGGCGACGGATCACAAATTTGGTCATCTTCATAATGGCATCGGTTTCGTTCCGGGATTCAGAGCCGAACCGAGTTTCCTTAAAAGCGAGCCAAAATGAGACGCACCGAGGGCAATTTGGACATTTCGCGTTGACAATATATAAACATTTTGCTCTTCACAAATCAAGGGGGGAACTCTCATAATTTCAATTCACCAATACTTCACAAACACATTCTCTCAATTCTCTCTCAATTCTCATAGATCAAAACCACAAATTACATAAAGCTTTCATCAATATTCATCAATTTTCTTCAAGATCAAGAACAACATGGATTGAAAATCAAAGTTCCGAGTTCGAAGTTCTTCTCCTCCTCTCTCCCTAGCTTGCGCGCCCCTCTCTCACTCTCCTTGGGATTCGCTTTTCGCTTCGCGTCGTGTTCGCATACGTGTCGTGTTCGTGTTCGCGCGTCGGTTTAGATCTTCATTCGGTAAGCTTTCTAATCATGAATTAAGTGCTTGATTGATGATCATTACATGAATTCAAATTTAGATTTACTTCTTGCTCTTGTCTCAATGGATGTGTGATGATGATTGATCGATGAATTTGTGTATTGTTAATTGTGTTCATATGAATTGTGGCTAGAATTACGCTATTTGCGTTCGAATCCATGGCTCCTTGGTGATTATGTGTGCAATATTGTTAACATTCATGCATGTGTCTTGCGATACACTCCAAGTGTTCGTTTAAATGCTTGTGTAGAATTTTTGCTTGATAATGGCCTAGTTTAATGCTTAGGTTATGACTTGAGTACATTTGCTATAATTGATCATCTTCACATGTGTTAATTCTTGCCGTTGGTGACATATTGATGTGATTGTTGTTGTTAATACTTGTATCTTGTTTCACACTCAAGGTGTTTGTGCCAATGCATGTGTTGAAATCTTTTGCTTGCTATTTGCTTCGGTAGGTGCTTAAATCATTACTTGAGGTATTGTCATAGTTTGATTACCATTGTATGTGTTAATGCTTGTCGCTTATGTCGCGTCTACGTGATTGTTGGTGATGATGTTTGAGTTGTGGTTCGGCTCTACGCGTCGCGCTTTGTTTGGTTTGTGTTTGTTTGGCCTAATTGACGTAGGGACTTATGTCTACTTCTTTCCAATATGTTTCATTTGTGCTTAATCATTGAAATCAATATATGTTTGGTTTTGTCGCTTTGGTGCTTGATAATTGCTCGCTTATTGCTAATAGCATGCCTCACATTGATATTTGGTTCACATATTCTCTTGTGCTATCGATCTTTGCCTTGATACCGTGCCTTGTTCCCATGATTGTTTCACTATGTTTCGGTTGCGCTTTGATGTTGTGCGTGATGCTTGCGAGTTGGTGTTGGTTTAGATTGAGTGGGAATGGTTTCCAAGTCTTTAAAAATGATAAAATTTGGTTTTCCTACAGTGGAACTCGGTTCCCAAAATGGAGGAACCGGTTCCTGCTCAATCTAAAGCGCTTTGGTTTTGGGCAGAATGCCCTGGAACCCGGTTCCCAGTTTGGGGGAACCGGTTCCTGCTGTGTTGTGTTGCTTTGGTTTTTGGGCAGAGTGCCCTGGAACCCGGTTCCTAGTTTGGGGGAACCGGTTCCTGCTGTGTTCTTTTGGTTCGTGACTTGGGCAGAATGCCCTGGAACCCGGTTCCCAGTCTGGGGGAACCGGTTCCTGTGTGTGTTTTTGTGCTGGAACCCGGGTTCCCATATAGGGGAACCGGTTCCCTTACTTGTTTTTGGTTCTTTTCTTTTCTAATTTCTTTCGTGCATAACTTTTTACTCATAGCTTTGTTTTACATGTTCCTTATACCGTTGGAAAGCTTGAGAAGTGTACTATCTAGTTAAATGCTTGTTTCTCATTAATTTGTATCCCGTTTATGTTTGATTTCTCTTTGAAGTTTTGTTATTCATTTCATATTCATATTATTTGATCGTTTTTCTTTCGCTTTATAATAAGAACGCAATTCCGATTGCGATGTTTGTTATCTCTAACTTGTGTGCTAGTGTGCAAGGCGTTTGGACGGTCACCGATTGATACTCATTGCTTGAGTGTTCCGCTTCACTTGCGGAATACGATTATATCTCATTGACTCGTATCGTGCTCTCGACTTGGAGACACGATCTTATCACTTTATATCTGCTTGTTTGGTTTGCTTGTTACTCTTGCAGGTGTATCGTGATTATGCTCGACATGCGAGTCGACATTTGTGCGCTTTATGGCTAATCGGTGTGCTGACCATTTGTTTTTGCTTTGCTAGCTCGCTCGCGGGATTCTAGTTTCTTCGCTTTGCTTCGCTTTAGTTTACGGATCATCATCCGTTTGGTATTGATCCCTTTTCATTTTATTTCTCTCGCACTTTATCGCTTTCTCGCATCATCCTTTAACATGAGAAGTAGGACTTAGACATGCATCTGGCCAAGCCCTCGAAAGAGGCTCTGTTTTTGTTGGTGTGTTTACATTTGTGCTTTGCGGCAGGGAGTCACGGTGTAATAAGTCCTATATGGCACTCCGTTAAGTCCTCATGGAAGGCATGCGGTCAAGGGTTCGTAATCAACCCCCGCCTAGTCTCATCGAGTCTGTTTGGTATGCGCACGCCTCGCGTTGCTTGCTTCCGAACGTGCAAAAGATCTTGTTATCGAGTATGTCAGGTAAAGGGTTCATGCAATCGGACCCCCGCCTTTCTTATAGCTCGCGTCGCTCGACGTTGATGCTCGGTGTACGCACGCACCGTTTTCCTTTACGATCCGTGACGGCTTGGTTGCTGAGAGGGGTCCGCCCTCTTGTCTATGGCCCGATCATTTTCGCGAGGTCTAATGCTTGGTTGACTTGGGTTGAGCTGCTCCCCTTGGCTATGGCGGGACCGCTTTTCTACCACTCGGTCAGTACCGTTGGTTTGTTTGCTTCACGAGCGGATGCTCGTTTGTGTGCTATACTTGTTTGCTTCCCCCTTTTCTCGTAGGTTGTTAGTTTAGTTAGATTTGCACCCTTTGTATGATAACATTAGGTAGCAAGCTTTCCCCCTTAGCTTAGGTTTTCCTCATGCATTCTTTAAAACACAAACCACACTCTTTGATTTTCTTTTCTTAAGAACTTGTTATTTCCGCTCCATTCCCAAGCATAAGTCTCCAAAGGTCGAGCAGCGGAGTGTGATGTAACTCGTTCACCTAAAAAACACAAAACAAACAAAAATTAGTTAGCCGAGCTACGGTAACTCTGATTCTGCAAAACAGATACGTAGGCAGCGGGGTAGGGCCCGTGCGAGCATAATCCTTTCTTTTCCCTACATTCTGCATTCATTTTAGTCCATATTAGCGTAGATTTGTTACACACCCATAGATTTAGACACAGGCGTGGATACCATCGAGTACGATGGGCGCGAGGGGTGCTAATACCTTCCCCTCGCGTAACCGACTCCCTTACCCTTTTTCTCTGGTCGTGAGACCGTTGTTTTGTTTTGTGGTTTGCTGGCATTCCCTTCCTTTTCAGGATAAATATGTTAGTGGCGACTCTGTTAATTTTCGCGGTAGCGACAACTACAACCAGCAGCAGCGACATATTCTGCTTCTGTTGTTGATAGAGCAATAGTTGCTTGCTTCTTGCTATACCAAGAGATCAAATGACTTCCAAGAAACTGGCAACTTCCTGAAGTACTTTTTCTTTCAATTCTGTCTCCAGCATAATCAGCATCGCAGAATCCTACTAAGTTGTATTCTTTAGATTTTCTGTAAACTAAGCCAACATTAGTAGTACCTTTCAGATACCTTAGAATTCTCTTAACAGCAGTTAAATGAGATTCTCTAGGATCTGATTGGAATCTAGCACACAAACAAACACTGAACAGAATGTCAGGTCTAGAAGCAGTCAGATATAGAAGAGATCCAATCATACCTCTGTATAACTTCTGATCTACCTTCTTACTTACCTCATCCTTACCTAGGATGCATGTTGGATGCATAGGAGTTTTGGCTTCTTTGCAGTCTAGAAGATTACACTTCTTCAGAAGTTCCTTCACATACTTGGTTTGATGAACATACGTTCCTTCTGATGTTTGATTTATTTGTATTCCAAGGAAATACTTGAGTTCTCCCATCATGCTCATTTCAAACTCAGCCTGCATAGACTTAGCAAACTCCTTTCCAAGTGTAGCATTAGATGTTCCAAAAATAATATCATCTACATATATTTGACAAATTAAAATATCCCTTTTAAAGGTTTTACAAAAGAGAGTAGTGTCCACTTTTCCTCTAGTGAAACCATTATCCAGAAGGAAAGAACTTAAGCGTTCATACCAAGCTCTGGGAGCCTGTTTCAATCCATACAATGATTTCTTAAGTTTAAAAACATGATTAGGAGACATAGAGTCTTCAAAACCAGGAGGTTGATGGACATAAACTTCTTCATCTATATAACCATTTAAGAAGGCACTCTTGACATCCATCTGATAAAGAGTGATGTTATGTTGAGTGGCAAATGAAATTAATAGACGAATAGATTCTAACCTGGCCACTGGTGCAAAGGTTTCTGTATAATCAATCCCTTCTTGCTGACTATAACCCTGAGCCACCAGTCTGGCTTTGTTCCTTACCACTTCACCTTTCTCACTGAGCTTGTTTCTGAAGACCCATTTTGTACCAATTATATTGAATCCATCTGGTCTAGGAACAAGATCCCAAACATCATTCCTTGTAAACTGATTCAGTTCTTCTTGCATAGCAATTATCCAGTCTGGATCTTCTAGAGCATGATCAACAGAAGTTGGCTCGATCAAAGATACAAGACCTAATTGACAATCTACATTGTTCTTAAGGAATGCTCTTGTTCTGATTGGATCATCCTTCTTTCCAAGAATGACATCTTCTGAATGACCAGAGATGAGTCTGGATGATCTTCTGACAGATGGTTCTTCAGAAATACTTAGATCCTCCAGAGAAGCTGATACTTGATCTTCAGATTCTTTGCTTCTGAGAAGCTCTGCTTCTGATGCGTTGCTTCTTGGCTCAACAACTTCTGATATATCAATATCACAATCTGCAAAATTATCAAACTGCTTTGGTTTTTCAGAACCAAGCTTATCATCAAACCTGATATTGATTGATTCTTCTACAATCAATGTTTCAGTATTGTATACTCTGTAGCCTTTTGAGCGTTCAGAATATCCAAGAAGGAAACATTTTTGTGCTTTGGAATCAAACTTACCAAGATGATCTTTAGTGTTCAGAATAAAGCATACACATCCAAAAGGATGGAAATATGAAATGTTGGGCTTTCTATTCTTCCACAATTCATAGGGAGTCTTATTTAGAATAGGTCTGATAGAGATTCTATTCTGAATATAGCATGCAGTGTTTATTGCTTTTGCCCAGAAATGCTTAGCCATATTGGTTTCATTGATCATGGTTCTGGCCATTTCTTGCAGAGTCCTATTCTTTCGTTCTACAACCCCATTTTGCTGTGGAGTTCTAGGACAAGAGAAATCATGGGCAATACCATTTTCTTTGAAGAATTCTTCAAAGGATCTGTTCTCAAATTCACCACCATGATCACTTCTGACCTTTATGATTTTACACTCTTTTTCAGATTGAATCTGAATGCAGAAATCAAAGAACACTGAATGAGTCTCATCCTTGTGTTTTAAGAATTTTACCCATGTCCAGCGGCTATAATCATCTACGATGACTAATCCATATTTCTTCCCTCTGACAGATGCTGTTTTGACTGGGCCAAACAGATCAATGTGCAAGAGTTCTAGTGGCCTTGAGGTAGAAACAACATTCTTGGACTTGAATGCAGGTTTGGAGAACTTGCCCTTCTGACATGCTTCACAAAGAGCATCTGATTTGAATTTCAGATTAGGGAGTCCTCTGACCAGATTCAGTTTGTTAATCTGAGAAATCTTTCTCAAACTAGCATGACCTAATCTTCTGTGCCAGACCCACTGCTCTTCAGAAACAGACATAAGACAAGTCACCTTCTGACTCATAAGATCTTGTAGATCTGTCTTATAAATGTTGTTCTTCCTCTTGCCTGTAAATAGGATTGAGCCATCCTTCTGATTTACAGCCTTGCAAGACTCTTGATTAAAGATTATATCATAACCATTGTCACTTAATTGACTGATAGATAAGAGGTTATGTGTTAATCCTTCTACAAGAAGTACATTAGAAATGGAAGGAGAGTTACCAGACTTTATAGTTCTAGAGCCAATTATCTTGCCCTTCTGATCTCCTCCAAACTTGACTTCTCCTCCAGACTTAAGCACCAGGTCTTGGAACATAGACCTTCTTCCTGTCATGTGTCGCGAGCATCCAGAGTCCAGGTACCATGACATGTTGTGCTTTGTCCTTTTTGCAGTCAAGGATATCTCTTCAGAATCTGATTCTGATGTAGATTCTGATCCGTCATCTTCTGTCGCCATCAGCGCACAGTTAGCCTGCTCGTCTTCAGAGTCTGAATCATCTTCTGACTCATCCCAGGTTGCCATAAGACTTTTCTTCTTATGAAACTTCTTCTTGGGATTTTCCTTCTGAAGATTTGGACATTCATTCTTGTAGTGTCCAGGCTCATTGCATTCATAGCACATGACCTTCTTCTTGTCAAATCTTCTGTCATCAGAAGATTCTCCACGTTCAAATTTCTTTGAACTTCTGAAGCCTCTGAACTTCCTTTGCTTGGTCTTCCAGAGTTGATTTAGCCTTCTGGAGATCAAAGACAGTTCATCTTCTTCTTCAGATTCTGATTCTTCAGGATCTTCTTCTCTAGCCTGAAAAGCGTTAGTGCATTTCTTGATATTAGATTTTAATGCAATAGACTTACCTTTCTTTTGAGGCTCATTTGCGTCCAGCTCTATTTCATGACTTCTCAAGGCACTGATAAGCTCTTCCAGAGAAACTTCATTCAGATTCTTTGCAATCTTGAATGCAGTCACCATAGGACCCCATCTTCTGGGTAAGCTTCTGATGATCTTCTTTACATGATCAGCCTTGGTGTATCCCTTGTCAAGAACTCTCAATCCAGCAGTAAGAGTTTGAAATCTTGAAAACATCTTTTCAATGTCTTCATCATCCTCCATCTTGAAGGCTTCATACTTCTGGATTAAAGCTAGAGCTTTAGTCTCCTTGACTTGAGCATTTCCTTCATGAGTCATTTTCAAGGACTCATATATGTCATAAGCCGTTTCCCTGTTAGATATCTTCTCATACTCAGCATGAGAGATAGCATTCAGCAAAACAGTTCTGCATTTATGATGATTCCTGAAAAGCTTTTTCTGATCATCATCCATTTCTTGCCTTGTCAGCTTTACGCCTCTGGCATTTACAGGATGTTTGTAACCATCCATCAGAAGATCCCATAGATCACCATCTAGACCCAGAAAGTAACTTTCCAGTTTATCTTTCCAGTATTCAAAGTTTTCACCATCAAATACCGGCGGTCTAGTATAACCATTGTTACCGTTGTATTGCTCAGCAGAGCCAGATGTAGATGCAGGTGTAGGTGTAGACTTTTCACTTTCATCAACCATCTTTTACTGAAGCGTTTTTCTCTTCCTGAATCTTTTCTAAACACGGTTAAGTGCTTGCACCTTAGAACCGGCGCTCTGATGCCAATTGAAGGATAGAAAAACACTTAGAAAGGGGGGTTTGAATAAGTGTAGCTTTAAAAACTTGACAGATAAAAATAAATTGCACAGTTATTTTTATCCTGGTTCGTTGTTAACTAAACTACTCCAGTCCACCCCCGCAGAGATGATTTACCTCAACTGAGGATTTAATCCACTAATCGCACGGATTACAATGGTTTTCCACTTAGTCCGCAACTAAGTCTTCCAGAGTCTTCTGATCACACACTGATCACTCCAGGAACAACTGCTTAGATACCCTCTAAGACTTTTCTAGAGTCTACTGATCAACACGATCACTCTAGTTACAATCTGCTTAGTTCACTCCTAAGACTTCCTAGAGTATTCTGATCAACACGATCACTCTAGTTCCTTACAACTTAATGTAATCAATTCTAAGAGTTTACAAATGCTTCTTAAAAGCGATAATCACAACTGTGATATTTCTCTTAATCGTTTAAGCTTAATCTCACTAATATATTACAAAAGCAATGTAGTGAGCTTTGATGAAGATGAAGATTCTGAGTTTTGATTTGAACAGCGTTTCAGCAAGTTTGATAAGCGTTGTTTTGTTCAGAATTGTTAACCTTGCTTCTCATCAGAACTTCATATTTATAGGCGTTTGAGAAGATGACCGTTGAGTGCATTTAATGCTTTGCGTGTTCCGTACAGCATCGCATTTAATGTTATACGCTTTTGTCAACTACCTCGAGCCTTGTTCACGCTGTGTCTACTGACGTAGCCTTTAATAGCTTTTAACGTTCCTTTTGTCAGTCAGCGTAGCTTGCCACTTGTACTTTCTTCTGATCTGATGTTTGTGAATACAACGTTTGAATATCATCGGAGTCAAACAGCTTGGTGCATAGCATCTTCTGATCTTCTGACCTTGAAGTGCTTCTGAGCGTGATACCATCTTCTGAGCTTCAGTGCTTCTGATCTCATGTTCTTCTGATGCTTCCATAGACCCATGTTCTGATTCTGCTTCGACCATCTTCTGATGTCTTGCCAGACCATGTTCTGATGTTGCATGCTGAACCCTTGAGACAAAGCTTCTGAGCGCTGAATTATGCGTACTCTTTATATATTTCCTGAAAGGGAAATTGCATTGGATTAGAGTACCATATTATCTTAAGCAAAATTCATATTATTGTTATCATCAAAACTAAGATAATTGATCAGAACAAATCTTGTTCTAACAAAAACAAGAAGTATGATAACCAAAAGGTTAAAAAGGCTACATGTTCTTCATCAGACACCTCAACATCGTCTGTAACATGGTGCTCCATAATATACTTGGTGATGGTGGCGTTGCTAAAATTGAATTGCATCTCTGTTGGAATTGTAGGGTCGAAGGTCTCTCCTAGAGATGAAAGCCCCGTGATAGCCGCAATGTCGAAAAGCTTAGGGGTCATCATCCCACAAGGAAAACGGAAAGTGTTAGTCGAGCCTTCCCAAAAGAAGAGAGAGGAGAGCAGCATGCTGGAATTAACTTTGTGACCATTCCTCGACAGTTGAATGGCGTCAAGGCCTAATTCTTCCCACCTTTGTTGTTTCTTCGCCTGAATATTGTTAAGCCAAGCCAAGTAATCTTTGTTTCCAGGCGGAGGAGTCAAACAGAATACTTTCATAGCAGGGTCCATGAACTTCAAGTCTAGTTGACAGTTTTTCTCAAATGCAACGGGCATAGTGGATGAAAAAGAGGGAAAAACGTTTGTACCTTGCAAGGGTGTGACCGGTGATCTGGATACGGCCCTGAGAAAGACAAAAGTTTGTCAGAAGCATGAAAAGGAATCAGCATTTTATTTTTCCAGATAGTGAGTTTCGTTTCATCCGATGCAGGTTGGGGAGCAAAATCTAACCCTTTTTCTTCCTTTTCACGGGATATAATGGCAGCCAGAGGGTTAACGTCGGTGTTGTAGACAGTGGATATGGCAGCCATTGTTAAGAATTTTGAGTGTTAAGAGTTGGAAAGGAAAAGATTTTCAGAGAAGCTAATAGAATATAGGTGAAGAAGAGTTTTGGAAGAAAATGTTGAAAGGCTATTATAGGAAGATTTTTGATCTAGGAATTGCATCATTAAAGTAAGAGTCTGGAAGAAAACGTCATTTCAATTGTTTTGGAAACTGAAACGAGGAAGTGGTGGCAGTTAATAGCCCACTACCTAGGTAAACAGAATTCGAATGAGATCTTAGCATAGGTGTTTTGGCTCTCAAAAGCTTGGGAAATGAGAGGAGAATGATCCTTTATTTATAGTTGAGCTCAAAGATCAGGAAGCGTGTCAAATGATGAGAAATTGTATAAATTCGTGTGAAGGTCGAAGGCATGAGAAGTGTGACTTGCAATTCATCAAAACTCAACCAAAACTTCTGTTTCGAGGTTCTAATCACCTTTTGTCAGCTTTTTAAACTTGTTTAGACTAAATTTGCACCTTAATTCGTGCAATATATCGAGTATCAAATGCATTTGCAAAATGATCAATGTGGATTTTTCAGTTTCAAGGTCTCTTGTTCATCAATGTACAACTCACAACGTATGAGGCTTTTTTATTTCATTCTTTTTGCATTTGAAAGACATTGTTACAAGGAACACAATGTGCCAGAAAGTTTACATTTGGACATTTGAGCAAAATGTTATGTATCTTTGAAATTAGGAAAAACCAACTGATTTTTATACTTAGAAAAATTTCTAAGTATAGAGCTTCAAAATGAGCTATAATGTTTTGTGTAATTCCAAGGTCTTCCTCAATGATTTAGCTCTTGATCCTTGAAGATGATTTATAGAGCACATCGAGAAGAGTTCATAGAAGAAAAAAAAGGCACTCAAAAAGTTGAGAAATGAACTAGTTATGGTTTTTGAAAGTTGATGAAAATTTGTTGAAAACTCCATAGATGACCTATAATCTTTTGCAATCTTTCATAATCTTCCATCCCTAATTAGCTATTGCATATCAAAGATGAAATGAAGTAGACACACTCAAGATTATAGTGCAAAAAGAGTGGGCTCAAAATGAAGAAAATTGATCAATATGATCCTTTGAAGTTGACCCAAAATTATTTGAACTTTAAAGGAGGACCTATAATGTCTTCACATCTTTGATGACTTTCTAAGCAAAATCACTTATTAACTTGTGAAGAGAAGTTGTTGATGGTGTTAAGGATAATCATTTGAAAAAAGAAGCACCCAAAAATGTTGAAAATTGAGAGAGTTATGCCCTTTTGGTGATGGGATTATGAAACATCTTGAACCAACTTTGAATCTCTTGCACATTGCTTGCTATCTAAGGCATTATGAAGTATATTTGACCTTGAAATGATGTTATCTTGAAGCAAACTTAAAGATGAAGCTCAAAGCTTGATGAAACTTGTTGAAGAAGGAATGGAAATAAACACATGAATCTATAGAGTTTATAGATGAATCAAGCCACATGATCTTAAGATGAACTTGACCAAATGAAGTTAAAAGGTGCTCAAAACATGACACTTTGATGATGGGAGTATTCTTTTGACATTTAAGCCATTAAGCTTCCATGAATGACTAGTTACCTGAGAGTCAATCCTCAAAACCCTAATTTAGGAGAGGACGTGAATGCACTTGATTCAACACCTACAATGTACCAAATATGATGAAAAAAACATCATTTTGTATTTTGATTAAAGATTAGTATAACAAAGAAATGTATTTACACGATGAACAAACATGAGTGTTTGGTGATCCCTCAAAAGGCAAGATTAGCACAAAACCAAAAGTCACTTTCAGGATTGTGATCTTGATGTGTTGCATGAATGTAAGATGATCGAGGATCCTTAAGTTCAAAAATCAGGGTATGACACAAATGTGACCCGTGTCCATAGAACGTGGAATGGGATTGGCCGGGAAGAAATTTTCCAAGGAAACAGAGATATGGCCCACCTCCATAGTCCTAGACGTAGGATCGTCCAAGAAGATACTTTGTTGTGCATTCTTGAATAACAACTCATTTGAGTTTATGTGAACTCATGTTGTATTTTTTTCATACAAAGCTTAATTTCCCTCAGATGCTTAAGTTCTTGTTCTACTGTGAGTGTACACAAGTAGAACGAATTTGAATGGCTTAAGTTAAGAAATCAATAATAGATCCATTTAGAACCAAGTGGATCCATAAGATAGAGGAACTGAGTGAGATTATTATTTCACCCACTATTATTGTTGTTTTCAGGTGTTTATTTGCAGGTTAAATGCAAGGACAAGTTTGTTTGATGATGTTGCAAAGACTTTTGTTATCGTGATCTTCCGCTATGGGTTATGTGCAAATGTGGATATTATACGTAGATCTTATTTTTTGATTAGGCACTCATGTATATCAAGTGCCATATTTGTATATTTTATTTTGGACATGTATATATAGTGATGTTGTTAGGCACTTGGGTTGTATCAGTACCAATTAACATTGCGTATAATGTGTTTTCTAGAAGTATATTATACGGGGTGTTACACTCCACCTCCACTATTTATTTCCTAAAGAATTCTCCTTCAATTACTGATGTTACTCTCTATTTTCTATTCGATAAAACCTGAATGAATCAAATGGGATGTCAAGACCTCTATTTAAAAGGTATGAATACATATTTTTTCCTAACAACCACATCAGGTTCCACAACAAGCATTATTTTCTTTCTCAATAAGTTTCTTCCAGCCCAGCCAAGTGGGGCTTTAATCGCCCTATTTTTGCCCAACCACCCTGTAGTAGCTTTTAAGAAGAAGACTATATTAGAATGTTGACTTTTGATGAGGTGATTTAAAACTCTGACTGTTCGAGGGTTCAAAACCCTAAATATTATATATGCTGGAGAGATCATCGCAGCCCTAAATATATGTTGCAAGTGTTAGCCATGATTGAAAGACATCTTGATAACAACTTATCAGCTCTGGGCTTTATCTTTCATTTTCCGTAGTCAATCATTCCGAAGGTAACTAAGTCTTGATAACATGGTATGATGAAGTAATAAACTCATTTAGGTTGTTGAGTTTCTATATAAAATAAATATTGTTTCATTTCATGTACTGCTTCATAGTGAAATAAGAATCAAATTGATATAAGATAATTGATATATAAATAATTATAAGTAATGCAGCCATGGTGTGTGTGATAAGTAAAATAAGAATTAAAATTAGAATCAGAATCGAAGAAAGAATGGAAATGGCTAATTATGTTATTAGACTATGACTTCCAATATAATCAGATATATGATCAATCGTAATGTTATTACAAGTACTATCCTAAATAAATATATTTCTATATCCGAAGAATACAAAACTTAGGGATTACGTAAAAGAATTCGAGAAAGTAAGAGAAAACAAATATTTTAGAGTTAATTATATGCATTATGCCGCTAAGAAGTGAAAGAAATCAAATATATACAATTAAAGCGCAAAGGGTAACAGGTGCGATCATACCAGCACTAATGCACCGGATCCCATCAGAACTCCGCAGTTAGGAAGTCCTTGTGTTGCACCTCTTTTTGCGGATTTTTAAATGTTATTTTTTTATTTTTGTTAATCGGCGTAAAAGAATCGGAGAAAGTAAGAGAAAACAAATATTTTAGAGTTAATTATATGCATTATGCCGCTAAGAAGTGAAAGAAATCAAATATATACAATTAAAGCGCAAAGGGTAACAGGTGCGATCATACCAGCACTAATGCACCGGATCCCATCAGAACTCCGCAGTTAAGCGTGCTTGGGCGAGAGTAGTACTAGGATGGGTGACCTCCTGGGAAGTCCTTGTGTTGCACCTCTTTTTGCGGATTTTTAAATGTTATTTTTTTATTTTTGTTAATCGGCGTAAAAGAATCGGAGAAAGTAAGAGAAAACAAATATTTTAGAGTTAATTATATGCATTATGCCGCTAAGAAGTGAAAGAAATCAAATATATACAATTAAAGCGCAAAGGGTAACAGGTGCGATCATACCAGCACTAATGCACCGGATCCCATCAGAACTCCGCAGTTAAGCGTGCTTGGGCGAGAGTAGTACTAGGATGGGTGACCTCCTGGGAAGTCCTTGTGTTGCACCTCTTTTTGCGGATTTTTAAATGTTATTTTTTTATTTTTGTTAATCGGCGTAAAAGAATCGGAGAAAGTAAGAGAAAACAAATATTTTAGAGTTAATTATATGCATTATGCCGCTAAGAAGTGAAAGAAATCAAATATATACAATTAAAGCGCAAAGGGTAACAGGTGCGATCATACCAGCACTAATGCACCGGATCCCATCAGAACTCCGCAGTTAAGCGTGCTTGGGCGAGAGTAGTACTAGGATGGGTGACCTCCTGGGAAGTCCTTGTGTTGCACCTCTTTTTGCGGATTTTTAAATGTTATTTTTTTATTTTTGTTAATCGGCGTAAAAGAATCGGAGAAAGTAAGAGAAAACAAATATTTTAGAGTTAATTATATGCATTATGCCGCTAAGAAGTGAAAGAAATCAAATATATACAATTAAAGCGCAAAGGGTAACAGGTGCGATCATACCAGCACTAATGCACCGGATCCCATCAGAACTCCGCAGTTAAGCGTGCTTGGGCGAGAGTAGTACTAGGATGGGTGACCTCCTGGGAAGTCCTTGTGTTGCACCTCTTTTTGCGGATTTTTAAATGTTATTTTTTTATTTTTGTTAATCGGCGTAAAAGAATCGGAGAAAGTAAGAGAAAACAAATATTTTAGAGTTAATTATATGCATTATGCCGCTAAGAAGTGAAAGAAATCAAATATATACAATTAAAGCGCAAAGGGTAACAGGTGCGATCATACCAGCACTAATGCACCGGATCCCATCAGAACTCCGCAGTTAAGCGTGCTTGGGCGAGAGTAGTACTAGGATGGGTGACCTCCTGGGAAGTCCTTGTGTTGCACCTCTTTTTGCGGATTTTTAAATGTTATTTTTTTATTTTTGTTAATCGGCGTAAAAGAATCGGAGAAAGTAAGAGAAAACAAATATTTTAGAGTTAATTATATGCATTATGCCGCTAAGAAGTGAAAGAAATCAAATATATACAATTAAAGCGCAAAGGGTAACAGGTGCGATCATACCAGCACTAATGCACCGGATCCCATCAGAACTCCGCAGTTAAGCGTGCTTGGGCGAGAGTAGTACTAGGATGGGTGACCTCCTGGGAAGTCCTTGTGTTGCACCTCTTTTTGCGGATTTTTAAATGTTATTTTTTTATTTTTGTTAATCGGCGTAAAAGAATCGGAGAAAGTAAGAGAAAACAAATATTTTAGAGTTAATTATATGCATTATGCCGCTAAGAAGTGAAAGAAATCAAATATATACAATTAAAGCGCAAAGGGTAACAGGTGCGATCATACCAGCACTAATGCACCGGATCCCATCAGAACTCCGCAGTTAAGCGTGCTTGGGCGAGAGTAGTACTAGGATGGGTGACCTCCTGGGAAGTCCTTGTGTTGCACCTCTTTTTGCGGATTTTTAAATGTTATTTTTTTATTTTTGTTAATCGGCGTAAAAGAATCGGAGAAAGTAAGAGAAAACAAATATTTTAGAGTTAATTATATGCATTATGCCGCTAAGAAGTGAAAGAAATCAAATATATACAATTAAAGCGCAAAGGGTAACAGGTGCGATCATACCAGCACTAATGCACCGGATCCCATCAGAACTCCGCAGTTAAGCGTGCTTGGGCGAGAGTAGTACTAGGATGGGTGACCTCCTGGGAAGTCCTTGTGTTGCACCTCTTTTTGCGGATTTTTAAATGTTATTTTTTTATTTTTGTTAATCGGCGTAAAAGAATCGGAGAAAGTAAGAGAAAACAAATATTTTAGAGTTAATTATATGCATTATGCCGCTAAGAAGTGAAAGAAATCAAATATATACAATTAAAGCGCAAAGGGTAACAGGTGCGATCATACCAGCACTAATGCACCGGATCCCATCAGAACTCCGCAGTTAAGCGTGCTTGGGCGAGAGTAGTACTAGGATGGGTGACCTCCTGGGAAGTCCTTGTGTTGCACCTCTTTTTGCGGATTTTTAAATGTTATTTTTTTATTTTTGTTAATCGGCGTAAAAGAATCGGAGAAAGTAAGAGAAAACAAATATTTTAGAGTTAATTATATGCATTATGCCGCTAAGAAGTGAAAGAAATCAAATATATACAATTAAAGCGCAAAGGGTAACAGGTGCGATCATACCAGCACTAATGCACCGGATCCCATCAGAACTCCGCAGTTAAGCGTGCTTGGGCGAGAGTAGTACTAGGATGGGTGACCTCCTGGGAAGTCCTTGTGTTGCACCTCTTTTTGCGGATTTTTAAATGTTATTTTTTTATTTTTGTTAATCGGCGTAAAAGAATCGGAGAAAGTAAGAGAAAACAAATATTTTAGAGTTAATTATATGCATTATGCCGCTAAGAAGTGAAAGAAATCAAATATATACAATTAAAGCGCAAAGGGTAACAGGTGCGATCATACCAGCACTAATGCACCGGATCCCATCAGAACTCCGCAGTTAAGCGTGCTTGGGCGAGAGTAGTACTAGGATGGGTGACCTCCTGGGAAGTCCTTGTGTTGCACCTCTTTTTGCGGATTTTTAAATGTTATTTTTTTATTTTTGTTAATCGGCGTAAAAGAATCGGAGAAAGTAAGAGAAAACAAATATTTTAGAGTTAATTATATGCATTATGCCGCTAAGAAGTGAAAGAAATCAAATATATACAATTAAAGCGCAAAGGGTAACAGGTGCGATCATACCAGCACTAATGCACCGGATCCCATCAGAACTCCGCAGTTAAGCGTGCTTGGGCGAGAGTAGTACTAGGATGGGTGACCTCCTGGGAAGTCCTTGTGTTGCACCTCTTTTTGCGGATTTTTAAATGTTATTTTTTTATTTTTGTTAATCGGCGTAAAAGAATCGGAGAAAGTAAGAGAAAACAAATATTTTAGAGTTAATTATATGCATTATGCCGCTAAGAAGTGAAAGAAATCAAATATATACAATTAAAGCGCAAAGGGTAACAGGTGCGATCATACCAGCACTAATGCACCGGATCCCATCAGAACTCCGCAGTTAAGCGTGCTTGGGCGAGAGTAGTACTAGGATGGGTGACCTCCTGGGAAGTCCTTGTGTTGCACCTCTTTTTGCGGATTTTTAAATGTTATTTTTTTATTTTTGTTAATCGGCGTAAAAGAATCGGAGAAAGTAAGAGAAAACAAATATTTTAGAGTTAATTATATGCATTATGCCGCTAAGAAGTGAAAGAAATCAAATATATACAATTAAAGCGCAAAGGGTAACAGGTGCGATCATACCAGCACTAATGCACCGGATCCCATCAGAACTCCGCAGTTAAGCGTGCTTGGGCGAGAGTAGTACTAGGATGGGTGACCTCCTGGGAAGTCCTTGTGTTGCACCTCTTTTTGCGGATTTTTAAATGTTATTTTTTTATTTTTGTTAATCGGCGTAAAAGAATCGGAGAAAGTAAGAGAAAACAAATATTTTAGAGTTAATTATATGCATTATGCCGCTAAGAAGTGAAAGAAATCAAATATATACAATTAAAGCGCAAAGGGTAACAGGTGCGATCATACCAGCACTAATGCACCGGATCCCATCAGAACTCCGCAGTTAAGCGTGCTTGGGCGAGAGTAGTACTAGGATGGGTGACCTCCTGGGAAGTCCTTGTGTTGCACCTCTTTTTGCGGATTTTTAAATGTTATTTTTTTATTTTTGTTAATCGGCGTAAAAGAATCGGAGAAAGTAAGAGAAAACAAATATTTTAGAGTTAATTATATGCATTATGCCGCTAAGAAGTGAAAGAAATCAAATATATACAATTAAAGCGCAAAGGGTAACAGGTGCGATCATACCAGCACTAATGCACCGGATCCCATCAGAACTCCGCAGTTAAGCGTGCTTGGGCGAGAGTAGTACTAGGATGGGTGACCTCCTGGGAAGTCCTTGTGTTGCACCTCTTTTTGCGGATTTTTAAATGTTATTTTTTTATTTTTGTTAATCGGCGTAAAAGAATCGGAGAAAGTAAGAGAAAACAAATATTTTAGAGTTAATTATATGCATTATGCCGCTAAGAAGTGAAAGAAATCAAATATATACAATTAAAGCGCAAAGGGTAACAGGTGCGATCATACCAGCACTAATGCACCGGATCCCATCAGAACTCCGCAGTTAAGCGTGCTTGGGCGAGAGTAGTACTAGGATGGGTGACCTCCTGGGAAGTCCTTGTGTTGCACCTCTTTTTGCGGATTTTTAAATGTTATTTTTTTATTTTTGTTAATCGGCGTAAAAGAATCGGAGAAAGTAAGAGAAAACAAATATTTTAGAGTTAATTATATGCATTATGCCGCTAAGAAGTGAAAGAAATCAAATATATACAATTAAAGCGCAAAGGGTAACAGGTGCGATCATACCAGCACTAATGCACCGGATCCCATCAGAACTCCGCAGTTAAGCGTGCTTGGGCGAGAGTAGTACTAGGATGGGTGACCTCCTGGGAAGTCCTTGTGTTGCACCTCTTTTTGCGGATTTTTAAATGTTATTTTTTTATTTTTGTTAATCGGCGTAAAAGAATCGGAGAAAGTAAGAGAAAACAAATATTTTAGAGTTAATTATATGCATTATGCCGCTAAGAAGTGAAAGAAATCAAATATATACAATTAAAGCGCAAAGGGTAACAGGTGCGATCATACCAGCACTAATGCACCGGATCCCATCAGAACTCCGCAGTTAAGCGTGCTTGGGCGAGAGTAGTACTAGGATGGGTGACCTCCTGGGAAGTCCTTGTGTTGCACCTCTTTTTGCGGATTTTTAAATGTTATTTTTTTATTTTTGTTAATCGGCGTAAAAGAATCGGAGAAAGTAAGAGAAAACAAATATTTTAGAGTTAATTATATGCATTATGCCGCTAAGAAGTGAAAGAAATCAAATATATACAATTAAAGCGCAAAGGGTAACAGGTGCGATCATACCAGCACTAATGCACCGGATCCCATCAGAACTCCGCAGTTAAGCGTGCTTGGGCGAGAGTAGTACTAGGATGGGTGACCTCCTGGGAAGTCCTTGTGTTGCACCTCTTTTTGCGGATTTTTAAATGTTATTTTTTTATTTTTGTTAATCGGCGTAAAAGAATCGGAGAAAGTAAGAGAAAACAAATATTTTAGAGTTAATTATATGCATTATGCCGCTAAGAAGTGAAAGAAATCAAATATATACAATTAAAGCGCAAAGGGTAACAGGTGCGATCATACCAGCACTAATGCACCGGATCCCATCAGAACTCCGCAGTTAAGCGTGCTTGGGCGAGAGTAGTACTAGGATGGGTGACCTCCTGGGAAGTCCTTGTGTTGCACCTCTTTTTGCGGATTTTTAAATGTTATTTTTTTATTTTTGTTAATCGGCGTAAAAGAATCGGAGAAAGTAAGAGAAAACAAATATTTTAGAGTTAATTATATGCATTATGCCGCTAAGAAGTGAAAGAAATCAAATATATACAATTAAAGCGCAAAGGGTAACAGGTGCGATCATACCAGCACTAATGCACCGGATCCCATCAGAACTCCGCAGTTAAGCGTGCTTGGGCGAGAGTAGTACTAGGATGGGTGACCTCCTGGGAAGTCCTTGTGTTGCACCTCTTTTTGCGGATTTTTAAATGTTATTTTTTTATTTTTGTTAATCGGCGTAAAAGAATCGGAGAAAGTAAGAGAAAACAAATATTTTAGAGTTAATTATATGCATTATGCCGCTAAGAAGTGAAAGAAATCAAATATATACAATTAAAGCGCAAAGGGTAACAGGTGCGATCATACCAGCACTAATGCACCGGATCCCATCAGAACTCCGCAGTTAAGCGTGCTTGGGCGAGAGTAGTACTAGGATGGGTGACCTCCTGGGAAGTCCTTGTGTTGCACCTCTTTTTGCGGATTTTTAAATGTTATTTTTTTATTTTTGTTAATCGGCGTAAAAGAATCGGAGAAAGTAAGAGAAAACAAATATTTTAGAGTTAATTATATGCATTATGCCGCTAAGAAGTGAAAGAAATCAAATATATACAATTAAAGCGCAAAGGGTAACAGGTGCGATCATACCAGCACTAATGCACCGGATCCCATCAGAACTCCGCAGTTAAGCGTGCTTGGGCGAGAGTAGTACTAGGATGGGTGACCTCCTGGGAAGTCCTTGTGTTGCACCTCTTTTTGCGGATTTTTAAATGTTATTTTTTTATTTTTGTTAATCGGCGTAAAAGAATCGGAGAAAGTAAGAGAAAACAAATATTTTAGAGTTAATTATATGCATTATGCCGCTAAGAAGTGAAAGAAATCAAATATATACAATTAAAGCGCAAAGGGTAACAGGTGCGATCATACCAGCACTAATGCACCGGATCCCATCAGAACTCCGCAGTTAAGCGTGCTTGGGCGAGAGTAGTACTAGGATGGGTGACCTCCTGGGAAGTCCTTGTGTTGCACCTCTTTTTGCGGATTTTTAAATGTTATTTTTTTATTTTTGTTAATCGGCGTAAAAGAATCGGAGAAAGTAAGAGAAAACAAATATTTTAGAGTTAATTATATGCATTATGCCGCTAAGAAGTGAAAGAAATCAAATATATACAATTAAAGCGCAAAGGGTAACAGGTGCGATCATACCAGCACTAATGCACCGGATCCCATCAGAACTCCGCAGTTAAGCGTGCTTGGGCGAGAGTAGTACTAGGATGGGTGACCTCCTGGGAAGTCCTTGTGTTGCACCTCTTTTTGCGGATTTTTAAATGTTATTTTTTTATTTTTGTTAATCGGCGTAAAAGAATCGGAGAAAGTAAGAGAAAACAAATATTTTAGAGTTAATTATATGCATTATGCCGCTAAGAAGTGAAAGAAATCAAATATATACAATTAAAGCGCAAAGGGTAACAGGTGCGATCATACCAGCACTAATGCACCGGATCCCATCAGAACTCCGCAGTTAAGCGTGCTTGGGCGAGAGTAGTACTAGGATGGGTGACCTCCTGGGAAGTCCTTGTGTTGCACCTCTTTTTGCGGATTTTTAAATGTTATTTTTTTATTTTTGTTAATCGGCGTAAAAGAATCGGAGAAAGTAAGAGAAAACAAATATTTTAGAGTTAATTATATGCATTATGCCGCTAAGAAGTGAAAGAAATCAAATATATACAATTAAAGCGCAAAGGGTAACAGGTGCGATCATACCAGCACTAATGCACCGGATCCCATCAGAACTCCGCAGTTAAGCGTGCTTGGGCGAGAGTAGTACTAGGATGGGTGACCTCCTGGGAAGTCCTTGTGTTGCACCTCTTTTTGCGGATTTTTAAATGTTATTTTTTTATTTTTGTTAATCGGCGTAAAAGAATCGGAGAAAGTAAGAGAAAACAAATATTTTAGAGTTAATTATATGCATTATGCCGCTAAGAAGTGAAAGAAATCAAATATATACAATTAAAGCGCAAAGGGTAACAGGTGCGATCATACCAGCACTAATGCACCGGATCCCATCAGAACTCCGCAGTTAAGCGTGCTTGGGCGAGAGTAGTACTAGGATGGGTGACCTCCTGGGAAGTCCTTGTGTTGCACCTCTTTTTGCGGATTTTTAAATGTTATTTTTTTATTTTTGTTAATCGGCGTAAAAGAATCGGAGAAAGTAAGAGAAAACAAATATTTTAGAGTTAATTATATGCATTATGCCGCTAAGAAGTGAAAGAAATCAAATATATACAATTAAAGCGCAAAGGGTAACAGGTGCGATCATACCAGCACTAATGCACCGGATCCCATCAGAACTCCGCAGTTAAGCGTGCTTGGGCGAGAGTAGTACTAGGATGGGTGACCTCCTGGGAAGTCCTTGTGTTGCACCTCTTTTTGCGGATTTTTAAATGTTATTTTTTTATTTTTGTTAATCGGCGTAAAAGAATCGGAGAAAGTAAGAGAAAACAAATATTTTAGAGTTAATTATATGCATTATGCCGCTAAGAAGTGAAAGAAATCAAATATATACAATTAAAGCGCAAAGGGTAACAGGTGCGATCATACCAGCACTAATGCACCGGATCCCATCAGAACTCCGCAGTTAA
This sequence comes from Vicia villosa, assembly GCF_029867415.1. Taxonomy (NCBI): domain Eukaryota; kingdom Viridiplantae; phylum Streptophyta; class Magnoliopsida; order Fabales; family Fabaceae; genus Vicia; species Vicia villosa. Next base: position 41,899,702 of record NC_081183.1, on the reverse strand, counting down.
GCGTGCTTGGGCGAGAGTAGTACTAGGATGGGTGACCTCCTGGGAAGTCCTTGTGTTGCACCTCTTTTTGCGGATTTTTAAATGTTATTTTTTTATTTTTGTTAATCGGCGTAAAAGAATCGGAGAAAGTAAGAGAAAACAAATATTTTAGAGTTAATTATATGCATTATGCCGCTAAGAAGTGAAAGAAATCAAATATATACAATTAAAGCGCAAAGGGTAACAGGTGCGATCATACCAGCACTAATGCACCGGATCCCATCAGAACTCCGCAGTTAAGCGTGCTTGGGCGAGAGTAGTACTAGGATGGGTGACCTCCTGGGAAGTCCTTGTGTTGCACCTCTTTTTGCGGATTTTTAAATGTTATTTTTTTATTTTTGTTAATCGGCGTAAAAGAATCGGAGAAAGTAAGAGAAAACAAATATTTTAGAGTTAATTATATGCATTATGCCGCTAAGAAGTGAAAGAAATCAAATATATACAATTAAAGCGCAAAGGGTAACAGGTGCGATCATACCAGCACTAATGCACCGGATCCCATCAGAACTCCGCAGTTAAGCGTGCTTGGGCGAGAGTAGTACTAGGATGGGTGACCTCCTGGGAAGTCCTTGTGTTGCACCTCTTTTTGCGGATTTTTAAATGTTATTTTTTTATTTTTGTTAATCGGCGTAAAAGAATCGGAGAAAGTAAGAGAAAACAAATATTTTAGAGTTAATTATATGCATTATGCCGCTAAGAAGTGAAAGAAATCAAATATATACAATTAAAGCGCAAAGGGTAACAGGTGCGATCATACCAGCACTAATGCACCGGATCCCATCAGAACTCCGCAGTTAAGCGTGCTTGGGCGAGAGTAGTACTAGGATGGGTGACCTCCTGGGAAGTCCTTGTGTTGCACCTCTTTTTGCGGATTTTTAAATGTTATTTTTTTATTTTTGTTAATCGGCGTAAAAGAATCGGAGAAAGTAAGAGAAAACAAATATTTTAGAGTTAATTATATGCATTATGCCGCTAAGAAGTGAAAGAAATCAAATATATACAATTAAAGCGCAAAGGGTAACAGGTGCGATCATACCAGCACTAATGCACCGGATCCCATCAGAACTCCGCAGTTAAGCGTGCTTGGGCGAGAGTAGTACTAGGATGGGTGACCTCCTGGGAAGTCCTTGTGTTGCACCTCTTTTTGCGGATTTTTAAATGTTATTTTTTTATTTTTGTTAATCGGCGTAAAAGAATCGGAGAAAGTAAGAGAAAACAAATATTTTAGAGTTAATTATATGCATTATGCCGCTAAGAAGTGAAAGAAATCAAATATATACAATTAAAGCGCAAAGGGTAACAGGTGCGATCATACCAGCACTAATGCACCGGATCCCATCAGAACTCCGCAGTTAAGCGTGCTTGGGCGAGAGTAGTACTAGGATGGGTGACCTCCTGGGAAGTCCTTGTGTTGCACCTCTTTTTGCGGATTTTTAAATGTTATTTTTTTATTTTTGTTAATCGGCGTAAAAGAATCGGAGAAAGTAAGAGAAAACAAATATTTTAGAGTTAATTATATGCATTATGCCGCTAAGAAGTGAAAGAAATCAAATATATACAATTAAAGCGCAAAGGGTAACAGGTGCGATCATACCAGCACTAATGCACCGGATCCCATCAGAACTCCGCAGTTAAGCGTGCTTGGGCGAGAGTAGTACTAGGATGGGTGACCTCCTGGGAAGTCCTTGTGTTGCACCTCTTTTTGCGGATTTTTAAATGTTATTTTTTTATTTTTGTTAATCGGCGTAAAAGAATCGGAGAAAGTAAGAGAAAACAAATATTTTAGAGTTAATTATATGCATTATGCCGCTAAGAAGTGAAAGAAATCAAATATATACAATTAAAGCGCAAAGGGTAACAGGTGCGATCATACCAGCACTAATGCACCGGATCCCATCAGAACTCCGCAGTTAAGCGTGCTTGGGCGAGAGTAGTACTAGGATGGGTGACCTCCTGGGAAGTCCTTGTGTTGCACCTCTTTTTGCGGATTTTTAAATGTTATTTTTTTATTTTTGTTAATCGGCGTAAAAGAATCGGAGAAAGTAAGAGAAAACAAATATTTTAGAGTTAATTATATGCATTATGCCGCTAAGAAGTGAAAGAAATCAAATATATACAATTAAAGCGCAAAGGGTAACAGGTGCGATCATACCAGCACTAATGCACCGGATCCCATCAGAACTCCGCAGTTAAGCGTGCTTGGGCGAGAGTAGTACTAGGATGGGTGACCTCCTGGGAAGTCCTTGTGTTGCACCTCTTTTTGCGGATTTTTAAATGTTATTTTTTTATTTTTGTTAATCGGCGTAAAAGAATCGGAGAAAGTAAGAGAAAACAAATATTTTAGAGTTAATTATATGCATTATGCCGCTAAGAAGTGAAAGAAATCAAATATATACAATTAAAGCGCAAAGGGTAACAGGTGCGATCATACCAGCACTAATGCACCGGATCCCATCAGAACTCCGCAGTTAAGCGTGCTTGGGCGAGAGTAGTACTAGGATGGGTGACCTCCTGGGAAGTCCTTGTGTTGCACCTCTTTTTGCGGATTTTTAAATGTTATTTTTTTATTTTTGTTAATCGGCGTAAAAGAATCGGAGAAAGTAAGAGAAAACAAATATTTTAGAGTTAATTATATGCATTATGCCGCTAAGAAGTGAAAGAAATCAAATATATACAATTAAAGCGCAAAGGGTAACAGGTGCGATCATACCAGCACTAATGCACCGGATCCCATCAGAACTCCGCAGTTAAGCGTGCTTGGGCGAGAGTAGTACTAGGATGGGTGACCTCCTGGGAAGTCCTTGTGTTGCACCTCTTTTTGCGGATTTTTAAATGTTATTTTTTTATTTTTGTTAATCGGCGTAAAAGAATCGGAGAAAGTAAGAGAAAACAAATATTTTAGAGTTAATTATATGCATTATGCCGCTAAGAAGTGAAAGAAATCAAATATATACAATTAAAGCGCAAAGGGTAACAGGTGCGATCATACCAGCACTAATGCACCGGATCCCATCAGAACTCCGCAGTTAAGCGTGCTTGGGCGAGAGTAGTACTAGGATGGGTGACCTCCTGGGAAGTCCTTGTGTTGCACCTCTTTTTGCGGATTTTTAAATGTTATTTTTTTATTTTTGTTAATCGGCGTAAAAGAATCGGAGAAAGTAAGAGAAAACAAATATTTTAGAGTTAATTATATGCATTATGCCGCTAAGAAGTGAAAGAAATCAAATATATACAATTAAAGCGCAAAGGGTAACAGGTGCGATCATACCAGCACTAATGCACCGGATCCCATCAGAACTCCGCAGTTAAGCGTGCTTGGGCGAGAGTAGTACTAGGATGGGTGACCTCCTGGGAAGTCCTTGTGTTGCACCTCTTTTTGCGGATTTTTAAATGTTATTTTTTTATTTTTGTTAATCGGCGTAAAAGAATCGGAGAAAGTAAGAGAAAACAAATATTTTAGAGTTAATTATATGCATTATGCCGCTAAGAAGTGAAAGAAATCAAATATATACAATTAAAGCGCAAAGGGTAACAGGTGCGATCATACCAGCACTAATGCACCGGATCCCATCAGAACTCCGCAGTTAAGCGTGCTTGGGCGAGAGTAGTACTAGGATGGGTGACCTCCTGGGAAGTCCTTGTGTTGCACCTCTTTTTGCGGATTTTTAAATGTTATTTTTTTATTTTTGTTAATCGGCGTAAAAGAATCGGAGAAAGTAAGAGAAAACAAATATTTTAGAGTTAATTATATGCATTATGCCGCTAAGAAGTGAAAGAAATCAAATATATACAATTAAAGCGCAAAGGGTAACAGGTGCGATCATACCAGCACTAATGCACCGGATCCCATCAGAACTCCGCAGTTAAGCGTGCTTGGGCGAGAGTAGTACTAGGATGGGTGACCTCCTGGGAAGTCCTTGTGTTGCACCTCTTTTTGCGGATTTTTAAATGTTATTTTTTTATTTTTGTTAATCGGCGTAAAAGAATCGGAGAAAGTAAGAGAAAACAAATATTTTAGAGTTAATTATATGCATTATGCCGCTAAGAAGTGAAAGAAATCAAATATATACAATTAAAGCGCAAAGGGTAACAGGTGCGATCATACCAGCACTAATGCACCGGATCCCATCAGAACTCCGCAGTTAAGCGTGCTTGGGCGAGAGTAGTACTAGGATGGGTGACCTCCTGGGAAGTCCTTGTGTTGCACCTCTTTTTGCGGATTTTTAAATGTTATTTTTTTATTTTTGTTAATCGGCGTAAAAGAATCGGAGAAAGTAAGAGAAAACAAATATTTTAGAGTTAATTATATGCATTATGCCGCTAAGAAGTGAAAGAAATCAAATATATACAATTAAAGCGCAAAGGGTAACAGGTGCGATCATACCAGCACTAATGCACCGGATCCCATCAGAACTCCGCAGTTAAGCGTGCTTGGGCGAGAGTAGTACTAGGATGGGTGACCTCCTGGGAAGTCCTTGTGTTGCACCTCTTTTTGCGGATTTTTAAATGTTATTTTTTTATTTTTGTTAATCGGCGTAAAAGAATCGGAGAAAGTAAGAGAAAACAAATATTTTAGAGTTAATTATATGCATTATGCCGCTAAGAAGTGAAAGAAATCAAATATATACAATTAAAGCGCAAAGGGTAACAGGTGCGATCATACCAGCACTAATGCACCGGATCCCATCAGAACTCCGCAGTTAAGCGTGCTTGGGCGAGAGTAGTACTAGGATGGGTGACCTCCTGGGAAGTCCTTGTGTTGCACCTCTTTTTGCGGATTTTTAAATGTTATTTTTTTATTTTTGTTAATCGGCGTAAAAGAATCGGAGAAAGTAAGAGAAAACAAATATTTTAGAGTTAATTATATGCATTATGCCGCTAAGAAGTGAAAGAAATCAAATATATACAATTAAAGCGCAAAGGGTAACAGGTGCGATCATACCAGCACTAATGCACCGGATCCCATCAGAACTCCGCAGTTAAGCGTGCTTGGGCGAGAGTAGTACTAGGATGGGTGACCTCCTGGGAAGTCCTTGTGTTGCACCTCTTTTTGCGGATTTTTAAATGTTATTTTTTTATTTTTGTTAATCGGCGTAAAAGAATCGGAGAAAGTAAGAGAAAACAAATATTTTAGAGTTAATTATATGCATTATGCCGCTAAGAAGTGAAAGAAATCAAATATATACAATTAAAGCGCAAAGGGTAACAGGTGCGATCATACCAGCACTAATGCACCGGATCCCATCAGAACTCCGCAGTTAAGCGTGCTTGGGCGAGAGTAGTACTAGGATGGGTGACCTCCTGGGAAGTCCTTGTGTTGCACCTCTTTTTGCGGATTTTTAAATGTTATTTTTTTATTTTTGTTAATCGGCGTAAAAGAATCGGAGAAAGTAAGAGAAAACAAATATTTTAGAGTTAATTATATGCATTATGCCGCTAAGAAGTGAAAGAAATCAAATATATACAATTAAAGCGCAAAGGGTAACAGGTGCGATCATACCAGCACTAATGCACCGGATCCCATCAGAACTCCGCAGTTAAGCGTGCTTGGGCGAGAGTAGTACTAGGATGGGTGACCTCCTGGGAAGTCCTTGTGTTGCACCTCTTTTTGCGGATTTTTAAATGTTATTTTTTTATTTTTGTTAATCGGCGTAAAAGAATCGGAGAAAGTAAGAGAAAACAAATATTTTAGAGTTAATTATATGCATTATGCCGCTAAGAAGTGAAAGAAATCAAATATATACAATTAAAGCGCAAAGGGTAACAGGTGCGATCATACCAGCACTAATGCACCGGATCCCATCAGAACTCCGCAGTTAAGCGTGCTTGGGCGAGAGTAGTACTAGGATGGGTGACCTCCTGGGAAGTCCTTGTGTTGCACCTCTTTTTGCGGATTTTTAAATGTTATTTTTTTATTTTTGTTAATCGGCGTAAAAGAATCGGAGAAAGTAAGAGAAAACAAATATTTTAGAGTTAATTATATGCATTATGCCGCTAAGAAGTGAAAGAAATCAAATATATACAATTAAAGCGCAAAGGGTAACAGGTGCGATCATACCAGCACTAATGCACCGGATCCCATCAGAACTCCGCAGTTAAGCGTGCTTGGGCGAGAGTAGTACTAGGATGGGTGACCTCCTGGGAAGTCCTTGTGTTGCACCTCTTTTTGCGGATTTTTAAATGTTATTTTTTTATTTTTGTTAATCGGCGTAAAAGAATCGGAGAAAGTAAGAGAAAACAAATATTTTAGAGTTAATTATATGCATTATGCCGCTAAGAAGTGAAAGAAATCAAATATATACAATTAAAGCGCAAAGGGTAACAGGTGCGATCATACCAGCACTAATGCACCGGATCCCATCAGAACTCCGCAGTTAAGCGTGCTTGGGCGAGAGTAGTACTAGGATGGGTGACCTCCTGGGAAGTCCTTGTGTTGCACCTCTTTTTGCGGATTTTTAAATGTTATTTTTTTATTTTTGTTAATCGGCGTAAAAGAATCGGAGAAAGTAAGAGAAAACAAATATTTTAGAGTTAATTATATGCATTATGCCGCTAAGAAGTGAAAGAAATCAAATATATACAATTAAAGCGCAAAGGGTAACAGGTGCGATCATACCAGCACTAATGCACCGGATCCCATCAGAACTCCGCAGTTAAGCGTGCTTGGGCGAGAGTAGTACTAGGATGGGTGACCTCCTGGGAAGTCCTTGTGTTGCACCTCTTTTTGCGGATTTTTAAATGTTATTTTTTTATTTTTGTTAATCGGCGTAAAAGAATCGGAGAAAGTAAGAGAAAACAAATATTTTAGAGTTAATTATATGCATTATGCCGCTAAGAAGTGAAAGAAATCAAATATATACAATTAAAGCGCAAAGGGTAACAGGTGCGATCATACCAGCACTAATGCACCGGATCCCATCAGAACTCCGCAGTTAAGCGTGCTTGGGCGAGAGTAGTACTAGGATGGGTGACCTCCTGGGAAGTCCTTGTGTTGCACCTCTTTTTGCGGATTTTTAAATGTTATTTTTTTATTTTTGTTAATCGGCGTAAAAGAATCGGAGAAAGTAAGAGAAAACAAATATTTTAGAGTTAATTATATGCATTATGCCGCTAAGAAGTGAAAGAAATCAAATATATACAATTAAAGCGCAAAGGGTAACAGGTGCGATCATACCAGCACTAATGCACCGGATCCCATCAGAACTCCGCAGTTAAGCGTGCTTGGGCGAGAGTAGTACTAGGATGGGTGACCTCCTGGGAAGTCCTTGTGTTGCACCTCTTTTTGCGGATTTTTAAATGTTATTTTTTTATTTTTGTTAATCGGCGTAAAAGAATCGGAGAAAGTAAGAGAAAACAAATATTTTAGAGTTAATTATATGCATTATGCCGCTAAGAAGTGAAAGAAATCAAATATATACAATTAAAGCGCAAAGGGTAACAGGTGCGATCATACCAGCACTAATGCACCGGATCCCATCAGAACTCCGCAGTTAAGCGTGCTTGGGCGAGAGTAGTACTAGGATGGGTGACCTCCTGGGAAGTCCTTGTGTTGCACCTCTTTTTGCGGATTTTTAAATGTTATTTTTTTATTTTTGTTAATCGGCGTAAAAGAATCGGAGAAAGTAAGAGAAAACAAATATTTTAGAGTTAATTATATGCATTATGCCGCTAAGAAGTGAAAGAAATCAAATATATACAATTAAAGCGCAAAGGGTAACAGGTGCGATCATACCAGCACTAATGCACCGGATCCCATCAGAACTCCGCAGTTAAGCGTGCTTGGGCGAGAGTAGTACTAGGATGGGTGACCTCCTGGGAAGTCCTTGTGTTGCACCTCTTTTTGCGGATTTTTAAATGTTATTTTTTTATTTTTGTTAATCGGCGTAAAAGAATCGGAGAAAGTAAGAGAAAACAAATATTTTAGAGTTAATTATATGCATTATGCCGCTAAGAAGTGAAAGAAATCAAATATATACAATTAAAGCGCAAAGGGTAACAGGTGCGATCATACCAGCACTAATGCACCGGATCCCATCAGAACTCCGCAGTTAAGCGTGCTTGGGCGAGAGTAGTACTAGGATGGGTGACCTCCTGGGAAGTCCTTGTGTTGCACCTCTTTTTGCGGATTTTTAAATGTTATTTTTTTATTTTTGTTAATCGGCGTAAAAGAATCGGAGAAAGTAAGAGAAAACAAATATTTTAGAGTTAATTATATGCATTATGCCGCTAAGAAGTGAAAGAAATCAAATATATACAATTAAAGCGCAAAGGGTAACAGGTGCGATCATACCAGCACTAATGCACCGGATCCCATCAGAACTCCGCAGTTAAGCGTGCTTGGGCGAGAGTAGTACTAGGATGGGTGACCTCCTGGGAAGTCCTTGTGTTGCACCTCTTTTTGCGGATTTTTAAATGTTATTTTTTTATTTTTGTTAATCGGCGTAAAAGAATCGGAGAAAGTAAGAGAAAACAAATATTTTAGAGTTAATTATATGCATTATGCCGCTAAGAAGTGAAAGAAATCAAATATATACAATTAAAGCGCAAAGGGTAACAGGTGCGATCATACCAGCACTAATGCACCGGATCCCATCAGAACTCCGCAGTTAAGCGTGCTTGGGCGAGAGTAGTACTAGGATGGGTGACCTCCTGGGAAGTCCTTGTGTTGCACCTCTTTTTGCGGATTTTTAAATGTTATTTTTTTATTTTTGTTAATCGGCGTAAAAGAATCGGAGAAAGTAAGAGAAAACAAATATTTTAGAGTTAATTATATGCATTATGCCGCTAAGAAGTGAAAGAAATCAAATATATACAATTAAAGCGCAAAGGGTAACAGGTGCGATCATACCAGCACTAATGCACCGGATCCCATCAGAACTCCGCAGTTAAGCGTGCTTGGGCGAGAGTAGTACTAGGATGGGTGACCTCCTGGGAAGTCCTTGTGTTGCACCTCTTTTTGCGGATTTTTAAATGTTATTTTTTTATTTTTGTTAATCGGCGTAAAAGAATCGGAGAAAGTAAGAGAAAACAAATATTTTAGAGTTAATTATATGCATTATGCCGCTAAGAAGTGAAAGAAATCAAATATATACAATTAAAGCGCAAAGGGTAACAGGTGCGATCATACCAGCACTAATGCACCGGATCCCATCAGAACTCCGCAGTTAAGCGTGCTTGGGCGAGAGTAGTACTAGGATGGGTGACCTCCTGGGAAGTCCTTGTGTTGCACCTCTTTTTGCGGATTTTTAAATGTTATTTTTTTATTTTTGTTAATCGGCGTAAAAGAATCGGAGAAAGTAAGAGAAAACAAATATTTTAGAGTTAATTATATGCATTATGCCGCTAAGAAGTGAAAGAAATCAAATATATACAATTAAAGCGCAAAGGGTAACAGGTGCGATCATACCAGCACTAATGCACCGGATCCCATCAGAACTCCGCAGTTAAGCGTGCTTGGGCGAGAGTAGTACTAGGATGGGTGACCTCCTGGGAAGTCCTTGTGTTGCACCTCTTTTTGCGGATTTTTAAATGTTATTTTTTTATTTTTGTTAATCGGCGTAAAAGAATCGGAGAAAGTAAGAGAAAACAAATATTTTAGAGTTAATTATATGCATTATGCCGCTAAGAAGTGAAAGAAATCAAATATATACAATTAAAGCGCAAAGGGTAACAGGTGCGATCATACCAGCACTAATGCACCGGATCCCATCAGAACTCCGCAGTTAAGCGTGCTTGGGCGAGAGTAGTACTAGGATGGGTGACCTCCTGGGAAGTCCTTGTGTTGCACCTCTTTTTGCGGATTTTTAAATGTTATTTTTTTATTTTTGTTAATCGGCGTAAAAGAATCGGAGAAAGTAAGAGAAAACAAATATTTTAGAGTTAATTATATGCATTATGCCGCTAAGAAGTGAAAGAAATCAAATATATACAATTAAAGCGCAAAGGGTAACAGGTGCGATCATACCAGCACTAATGCACCGGATCCCATCAGAACTCCGCAGTTAAGCGTGCTTGGGCGAGAGTAGTACTAGGATGGGTGACCTCCTGGGAAGTCCTTGTGTTGCACCTCTTTTTGCGGATTTTTAAATGTTATTTTTTTATTTTTGTTAATCGGCGTAAAAGAATCGGAGAAAGTAAGAGAAAACAAATATTTTAGAGTTAATTATATGCATTATGCCGCTAAGAAGTGAAAGAAATCAAATATATACAATTAAAGCGCAAAGGGTAACAGGTGCGATCATACCAGCACTAATGCACCGGATCCCATCAGAACTCCGCAGTTAAGCGTGCTTGGGCGAGAGTAGTACTAGGATGGGTGACCTCCTGGGAAGTCCTTGTGTTGCACCTCTTTTTGCGGATTTTTAAATGTTATTTTTTTATTTTTGTTAATCGGCGTAAAAGAATCGGAGAAAGTAAGAGAAAACAAATATTTTAGAGTTAATTATATGCATTATGCCGCTAAGAAGTGAAAGAAATCAAATATATACAATTAAAGCGCAAAGGGTAACAGGTGCGATCATACCAGCACTAATGCACCGGATCCCATCAGAACTCCGCAGTTAAGCGTGCTTGGGCGAGAGTAGTACTAGGATGGGTGACCTCCTGGGAAGTCCTTGTGTTGCACCTCTTTTTGCGGATTTTTAAATGTTATTTTTTTATTTTTGTTAATCGGCGTAAAAGAATCGGAGAAAGTAAGAGAAAACAAATATTTTAGAGTTAATTATATGCATTATGCCGCTAAGAAGTGAAAGAAATCAAATATATACAATTAAAGCGCAAAGGGTAACAGGTGCGATCATACCAGCACTAATGCACCGGATCCCATCAGAACTCCGCAGTTAAGCGTGCTTGGGCGAGAGTAGTACTAGGATGGGTGACCTCCTGGGAAGTCCTTGTGTTGCACCTCTTTTTGCGGATTTTTAAATGTTATTTTTTTATTTTTGTTAATCGGCGTAAAAGAATCGGAGAAAGTAAGAGAAAACAAATATTTTAGAGTTAATTATATGCATTATGCCGCTAAGAAGTGAAAGAAATCAAATATATACAATTAAAGCGCAAAGGGTAACAGGTGCGATCATACCAGCACTAATGCACCGGATCCCATCAGAACTCCGCAGTTAAGCGTGCTTGGGCGAGAGTAGTACTAGGATGGGTGACCTCCTGGGAAGTCCTTGTGTTGCACCTCTTTTTGCGGATTTTTAAATGTTATTTTTTTATTTTTGTTAATCGGCGTAAAAGAATCATCGCACCTGTTACCCTTTGCGCTTTAATTGTATATATTTGATTTCTTTCACTTCTTAGCGGCATAATGCATATAATTAACTCTAAAATATTTGTTTTCTCTTACTTTCTCAAAAAGAGGTGCAACACAAGGACTTCCCAGGAGGTCACCCATCCTAGTACTACTCTCGCCCAAGCACGCTTAACTGCGGAGTTCTGATGGGATCCGGTGCATTAGTGCTGGTATGATCGCACCTGTTACCCTTTGCGCTTTAATTGTATATATTTGATTTCTTTCACTTCTTAGCGGCATAATGCATATAATTAACTCTAAAATATTTGTTTTCTCTTACTTTCTCCGATTCTTTTACGCCGATTAACAAAAATAAAAAAATAACATTTAAAAATCCGCAAAAAGAGGTGCAACACAAGGACTTCCCAGGAGGTCACCCATCCTAGTACTACTCTCGCCCAAGCACGCTTAACTGCGGAGTTCTGATGGGATCCGGTGCATTAGTGCTGGTATGATCGCACCTGTTACCCTTTGCGCTTTAATTGTATATATTTGATTTCTTTCACTTCTTAGCGGCATAATGCATATAATTAACTCTAAAATATTTGTTTTCTCTTACTTTCTCCGATTCTTTTACGCCGATTAACAAAAATAAAAAAATAACATTTAAAAATCCGCAAAAAGAGGTGCAACACAAGGACTTCCCAGGAGGTCACCCATCCTAGTACTACTCTCGCCCAAGCACGCTTAACTGCGGAGTTCTGATGGGATCCGGTGCATTAGTGCTGGTATGATCGCACCTGTTACCCTTTGCGCTTTAATTGTATATATTTGATTTCTTTCACTTCTTAGCGGCATAATGCATATAATTAACTCTAAAATATTTGTTTTCTCTTACTTTCTCCGATTCTTTTACGCCGATTAACAAAAATAAAAAAATAACATTTAAAAATCCGCAAAAAGAGGTGCAACACAAGGACTTCCCAGGAGGTCACCCATCCTAGTACTACTCTCGCCCAAGCACGCTTAACTGCGGAGTTCTGATGGGATCCGGTGCATTAGTGCTGGTATGATCGCACCTGTTACCCTTTGCGCTTTAATTGTATATATTTGATTTCTTTCACTTCTTAGCGGCATAATGCATATAATTAACTCTAAAATATTTGTTTTCTCTTACTTTCTCCGATTCTTTTACGCCGATTAACAAAAATAAAAAAATAACATTTAAAAATCCGCAAAAAGAGGTGCAACACAAGGACTTCCCAGGAGGTCACCCATCCTAGTACTACTCTCGCCCAAGCACGCTTAACTGCGGAGTTCTGATGGGATCCGGTGCATTAGTGCTGGTATGATCGCACCTGTTACCCTTTGCGCTTTAATTGTATATATTTGATTTCTTTCACTTCTTAGCGGCATAATGCATATAATTAACTCTAAAATATTTGTTTTCTCTTACTTTCTCCGATTCTTTTACGCCGATTAACAAAAATAAAAAAATAACATTTAAAAATCCGCAAAAAGAGGTGCAACACAAGGACTTCCCAGGAGGTCACCCATCCTAGTACTACTCTCGCCCAAGCACGCTTAACTGCGGAGTTCTGATGGGATCCGGTGCATTAGTGCTGGTATGATCGCACCTGTTACCCTTTGCGCTTTAATTGTATATATTTGATTTCTTTCACTTCTTAGCGGCATAATGCATATAATTAACTCTAAAATATTTGTTTTCTCTTACTTTCTCCGATTCTTTTACGCCGATTAACAAAAATAAAAAAATAACATTTAAAAATCCGCAAAAAGAGGTGCAACACAAGGACTTCCCAGGAGGTCACCCATCCTAGTACTACTCTCGCCCAAGCACGCTTAACTGCGGAGTTCTGATGGGATCCGGTGCATTAGTGCTGGTATGATCGCACCTGTTACCCTTTGCGCTTTAATTGTATATATTTGATTTCTTTCACTTCTTAGCGGCATAATGCATATAATTAACTCTAAAATATTTGTTTTCTCTTACTTTCTCCGATTCTTTTACGCCGATTAACAAAAATAAAAAAATAACATTTAAAAATCCGCAAAAAGAGGTGCAACACAAGGACTTCCCAGGAGGTCACCCATCCTAGTACTACTCTCGCCCAAGCACGCTTAACTGCGGAGTTCTGATGGGATCCGGTGCATTAGTGCTGGTATGATCGCACCTGTTACCCTTTGCGCTTTAATTGTATATATTTGATTTCTTTCACTTCTTAGCGGCATAATGCATATAATTAACTCTAAAATATTTGTTTTCTCTTACTTTCTCCGATTCTTTTACGCCGATTAACAAAAATAAAAAAATAACATTTAAAAATCCGCAAAAAGAGGTGCAACACAAGGACTTCCCAGGAGGTCACCCATCCTAGTACTACTCTCGCCCAAGCACGCTTAACTGCGGAGTTCTGATGGGATCCGGTGCATTAGTGCTGGTATGATCGCACCTGTTACCCTTTGCGCTTTAATTGTATATATTTGATTTCTTTCACTTCTTAGCGGCATAATGCATATAATTAACTCTAAAATATTTGTTTTCTCTTACTTTCTCCGATTCTTTTACGCCGATTAACAAAAATAAAAAAATAACATTTAAAAATCCGCAAAAAGAGGTGCAACACAAGGACTTCCCAGGAGGTCACCCATCCTAGTACTACTCTCGCCCAAGCACGCTTAACTGCGGAGTTCTGATGGGATCCGGTGCATTAGTGCTGGTATGATCGCACCTGTTACCCTTTGCGCTTTAATTGTATATATTTGATTTCTTTCACTTCTTAGCGGCATAATGCATATAATTAACTCTAAAATATTTGTTTTCTCTTACTTTCTCCGATTCTTTTACGCCGATTAACAAAAATAAAAAAATAACATTTAAAAATCCGCAAAAAGAGGTGCAACACAAGGACTTCCCAGGAGGTCACCCATCCTAGTACTACTCTCGCCCAAGCACGCTTAACTGCGGAGTTCTGATGGGATCCGGTGCATTAGTGCTGGTATGATCGCACCTGTTACCCTTTGCGCTTTAATTGTATATATTTGATTTCTTTCACTTCTTAGCGGCATAATGCATATAATTAACTCTAAAATATTTGTTTTCTCTTACTTTCTCCGATTCTTTTACGCCGATTAACAAAAATAAAAAAATAACATTTAAAAATCCGCAAAAAGAGGTGCAACACAAGGACTTCCCAGGAGGTCACCCATCCTAGTACTACTCTCGCCCAAGCACGCTTAACTGCGGAGTTCTGATGGGATCCGGTGCATTAGTGCTGGTATGATCGCACCTGTTACCCTTTGCGCTTTAATTGTATATATTTGATTTCTTTCACTTCTTAGCGGCATAATGCATATAATTAACTCTAAAATATTTGTTTTCTCTTACTTTCTCCGATTCTTTTACGCCGATTAACAAAAATAAAAAAATAACATTTAAAAATCCGCAAAAAGAGGTGCAACACAAGGACTTCCCAGGAGGTCACCCATCCTAGTACTACTCTCGCCCAAGCACGCTTAACTGCGGAGTTCTGATGGGATCCGGTGCATTAGTGCTGGTATGATCGCACCTGTTACCCTTTGCGCTTTAATTGTATATATTTGATTTCTTTCACTTCTTAGCGGCATAATGCATATAATTAACTCTAAAATATTTGTTTTCTCTTACTTTCTCCGATTCTTTTACGCCGATTAACAAAAATAAAAAAATAACATTTAAAAATCCGCAAAAAGAGGTGCAACACAAGGACTTCCCAGGAGGTCACCCATCCTAGTACTACTCTCGCCCAAGCACGCTTAACTGCGGAGTTCTGATGGGATCCGGTGCATTAGTGCTGGTATGATCGCACCTGTTACCCTTTGCGCTTTAATTGTATATATTTGATTTCTTTCACTTCTTAGCGGCATAATGCATATAATTAACTCTAAAATATTTGTTTTCTCTTACTTTCTCCGATTCTTTTACGCCGATTAACAAAAATAAAAAAATAACATTTAAAAATCCGCAAAAAGAGGTGCAACACAAGGACTTCCCAGGAGGTCACCCATCCTAGTACTACTCTCGCCCAAGCACGCTTAACTGCGGAGTTCTGATGGGATCCGGTGCATTAGTGCTGGTATGATCGCACCTGTTACCCTTTGCGCTTTAATTGTATATATTTGATTTCTTTCACTTCTTAGCGGCATAATGCATATAATTAACTCTAAAATATTTGTTTTCTCTTACTTTCTCCGATTCTTTTACGCCGATTAACAAAAATAAAAAAATAACATTTAAAAATCCGCAAAAAGAGGTGCAACACAAGGACTTCCCAGGAGGTCACCCATCCTAGTACTACTCTCGCCCAAGCACGCTTAACTGCGGAGTTCTGATGGGATCCGGTGCATTAGTGCTGGTATGATCGCACCTGTTACCCTTTGCGCTTTAATTGTATATATTTGATTTCTTTCACTTCTTAGCGGCATAATGCATATAATTAACTCTAAAATATTTGTTTTCTCTTACTTTCTCCGATTCTTTTACGCCGATTAACAAAAATAAAAAAATAACATTTAAAAATCCGCAAAAAGAGGTGCAACACAAGGACTTCCCAGGAGGTCACCCATCCTAGTACTACTCTCGCCCAAGCACGCTTAACTGCGGAGTTCTGATGGGATCCGGTGCATTAGTGCTGGTATGATCGCACCTGTTACCCTTTGCGCTTTAATTGTATATATTTGATTTCTTTCACTTCTTAGCGGCATAATGCATATAATTAACTCTAAAATATTTGTTTTCTCTTACTTTCTCCGATTCTTTTACGCCGATTAACAAAAATAAAAAAATAACATTTAAAAATCCGCAAAAAGAGGTGCAACACAAGGACTTCCCAGGAGGTCACCCATCCTAGTACTACTCTCGCCCAAGCACGCTTAACTGCGGAGTTCTGATGGGATCCGGTGCATTAGTGCTGGTATGATCGCACCTGTTACCCTTTGCGCTTTAATTGTATATATTTGATTTCTTTCACTTCTTAGCGGCATAATGCATATAATTAACTCTAAAATATTTGTTTTCTCTTACTTTCTCCGATTCTTTTACGCCGATTAACAAAAATAAAAAAATAACATTTAAAAATCCGCAAAAAGAGGTGCAACACAAGGACTTCCCAGGAGGTCACCCATCCTAGTACTACTCTCGCCCAAGCACGCTTAACTGCGGAGTTCTGATGGGATCCGGTGCATTAGTGCTGGTATGATCGCACCTGTTACCCTTTGCGCTTTAATTGTATATATTTGATTTCTTTCACTTCTTAGCGGCATAATGCATATAATTAACTCTAAAATATTTGTTTTCTCTTACTTTCTCCGATTCTTTTACGCCGATTAACAAAAATAAAAAAATAACATTTAAAAATCCGCAAAAAGAGGTGCAACACAAGGACTTCCCAGGAGGTCACCCATCCTAGTACTACTCTCGCCCAAGCACGCTTAACTGCGGAGTTCTGATGGGATCCGGTGCATTAGTGCTGGTATGATCGCACCTGTTACCCTTTGCGCTTTAATTGTATATATTTGATTTCTTTCACTTCTTAGCGGCATAATGCATATAATTAACTCTAAAATATTTGTTTTCTCTTACTTTCTCCGATTCTTTTACGCCGATTAACAAAAATAAAAAAATAACATTTAAAAATCCGCAAAAAGAGGTGCAACACAAGGACTTCCCAGGAGGTCACCCATCCTAGTACTACTCTCGCCCAAGCACGCTTAACTGCGGAGTTCTGATGGGATCCGGTGCATTAGTGCTGGTATGATCGCACCTGTTACCCTTTGCGCTTTAATTGTATATATTTGATTTCTTTCACTTCTTAGCGGCATAATGCATATAATTAACTCTAAAATATTTGTTTTCTCTTACTTTCTCCGATTCTTTTACGCCGATTAACAAAAATAAAAAAATAACATTTAAAAATCCGCAAAAAGAGGTGCAACACAAGGACTTCCCAGGAGGTCACCCATCCTAGTACTACTCTCGCCCAAGCACGCTTAACTGCGGAGTTCTGATGGGATCCGGTGCATTAGTGCTGGTATGATCGCACCTGTTACCCTTTGCGCTTTAATTGTATATATTTGATTTCTTTCACTTCTTAGCGGCATAATGCATATAATTAACTCTAAAATATTTGTTTTCTCTTACTTTCTCCGATTCTTTTACGCCGATTAACAAAAATAAAAAAATAACATTTAAAAATCCGCAAAAAGAGGTGCAACACAAGGACTTCCCAGGAGGTCACCCATCCTAGTACTACTCTCGCCCAAGCACGCTTAACTGCGGAGTTCTGATGGGATCCGGTGCATTAGTGCTGGTATGATCGCACCTGTTACCCTTTGCGCTTTAATTGTATATATTTGATTTCTTTCACTTCTTAGCGGCATAATGCATATAATTAACTCTAAAATATTTGTTTTCTCTTACTTTCTCCGATTCTTTTACGCCGATTAACAAAAATAAAAAAATAACATTTAAAAATCCGCAAAAAGAGGTGCAACACAAGGACTTCCCAGGAGGTCACCCATCCTAGTACTACTCTCGCCCAAGCACGCTTAACTGCGGAGTTCTGATGGGATCCGGTGCATTAGTGCTGGTATGATCGCACCTGTTACCCTTTGCGCTTTAATTGTATATATTTGATTTCTTTCACTTCTTAGCGGCATAATGCATATAATTAACTCTAAAATATTTGTTTTCTCTTACTTTCTCCGATTCTTTTACGCCGATTAACAAAAATAAAAAAATAACATTTAAAAATCCGCAAAAAGAGGTGCAACACAAGGACTTCCCAGGAGGTCACCCATCCTAGTACTACTCTCGCCCAAGCACGCTTAACTGCGGAGTTCTGATGGGATCCGGTGCATTAGTGCTGGTATGATCGCACCTGTTACCCTTTGCGCTTTAATTGTATATATTTGATTTCTTTCACTTCTTAGCGGCATAATGCATATAATTAACTCTAAAATATTTGTTTTCTCTTACTTTCTCCGATTCTTTTACGCCGATTAACAAAAATAAAAAAATAACATTTAAAAATCCGCAAAAAGAGGTGCAACACAAGGACTTCCCAGGAGGTCACCCATCCTAGTACTACTCTCGCCCAAGCACGCTTAACTGCGGAGTTCTGATGGGATCCGGTGCATTAGTGCTGGTATGATCGCACCTGTTACCCTTTGCGCTTTAATTGTATATATTTGATTTCTTTCACTTCTTAGCGGCATAATGCATATAATTAACTCTAAAATATTTGTTTTCTCTTACTTTCTCCGATTCTTTTACGCCGATTAACAAAAATAAAAAAATAACATTTAAAAATCCGCAAAAAGAGGTGCAACACAAGGACTTCCCAGGAGGTCACCCATCCTAGTACTACTCTCGCCCAAGCACGCTTAACTGCGGAGTTCTGATGGGATCCGGTGCATTAGTGCTGGTATGATCGCACCTGTTACCCTTTGCGCTTTAATTGTATATATTTGATTTCTTTCACTTCTTAGCGGCATAATGCATATAATTAACTCTAAAATATTTGTTTTCTCTTACTTTCTCCGATTCTTTTACGCCGATTAACAAAAATAAAAAAATAACATTTAAAAATCCGCAAAAAGAGGTGCA
The DNA here is from genome assembly GCF_029867415.1 of Vicia villosa. Classification (NCBI taxonomy): domain Eukaryota; kingdom Viridiplantae; phylum Streptophyta; class Magnoliopsida; order Fabales; family Fabaceae; genus Vicia; species Vicia villosa. Next base: position 41,880,764 of record NC_081183.1, on the reverse strand, counting down.
ACACAAGGACTTCCCAGGAGGTCACCCATCCTAGTACTACTCTCGCCCAAGCACGCTTAACTGCGGAGTTCTGATGGGATCCGGTGCATTAGTGCTGGTATGATCGCACCTGTTACCCTTTGCGCTTTAATTGTATATATTTGATTTCTTTCACTTCTTAGCGGCATAATGCATATAATTAACTCTAAAATATTTGTTTTCTCTTACTTTCTCCGATTCTTTTACGCCGATTAACAAAAATAAAAAAATAACATTTAAAAATCCGCAAAAAGAGGTGCAACACAAGGACTTCCCAGGAGGTCACCCATCCTAGTACTACTCTCGCCCAAGCACGCTTAACTGCGGAGTTCTGATGGGATCCGGTGCATTAGTGCTGGTATGATCGCACCTGTTACCCTTTGCGCTTTAATTGTATATATTTGATTTCTTTCACTTCTTAGCGGCATAATGCATATAATTAACTCTAAAATATTTGTTTTCTCTTACTTTCTCCGATTCTTTTACGCCGATTAACAAAAATAAAAAAATAACATTTAAAAATCCGCAAAAAGAGGTGCAACACAAGGACTTCCCAGGAGGTCACCCATCCTAGTACTACTCTCGCCCAAGCACGCTTAACTGCGGAGTTCTGATGGGATCCGGTGCATTAGTGCTGGTATGATCGCACCTGTTACCCTTTGCGCTTTAATTGTATATATTTGATTTCTTTCACTTCTTAGCGGCATAATGCATATAATTAACTCTAAAATATTTGTTTTCTCTTACTTTCTCCGATTCTTTTACGCCGATTAACAAAAATAAAAAAATAACATTTAAAAATCCGCAAAAAGAGGTGCAACACAAGGACTTCCCAGGAGGTCACCCATCCTAGTACTACTCTCGCCCAAGCACGCTTAACTGCGGAGTTCTGATGGGATCCGGTGCATTAGTGCTGGTATGATCGCACCTGTTACCCTTTGCGCTTTAATTGTATATATTTGATTTCTTTCACTTCTTAGCGGCATAATGCATATAATTAACTCTAAAATATTTGTTTTCTCTTACTTTCTCCGATTCTTTTACGCCGATTAACAAAAATAAAAAAATAACATTTAAAAATCCGCAAAAAGAGGTGCAACACAAGGACTTCCCAGGAGGTCACCCATCCTAGTACTACTCTCGCCCAAGCACGCTTAACTGCGGAGTTCTGATGGGATCCGGTGCATTAGTGCTGGTATGATCGCACCTGTTACCCTTTGCGCTTTAATTGTATATATTTGATTTCTTTCACTTCTTAGCGGCATAATGCATATAATTAACTCTAAAATATTTGTTTTCTCTTACTTTCTCCGATTCTTTTACGCCGATTAACAAAAATAAAAAAATAACATTTAAAAATCCGCAAAAAGAGGTGCAACACAAGGACTTCCCAGGAGGTCACCCATCCTAGTACTACTCTCGCCCAAGCACGCTTAACTGCGGAGTTCTGATGGGATCCGGTGCATTAGTGCTGGTATGATCGCACCTGTTACCCTTTGCGCTTTAATTGTATATATTTGATTTCTTTCACTTCTTAGCGGCATAATGCATATAATTAACTCTAAAATATTTGTTTTCTCTTACTTTCTCCGATTCTTTTACGCCGATTAACAAAAATAAAAAAATAACATTTAAAAATCCGCAAAAAGAGGTGCAACACAAGGACTTCCCAGGAGGTCACCCATCCTAGTACTACTCTCGCCCAAGCACGCTTAACTGCGGAGTTCTGATGGGATCCGGTGCATTAGTGCTGGTATGATCGCACCTGTTACCCTTTGCGCTTTAATTGTATATATTTGATTTCTTTCACTTCTTAGCGGCATAATGCATATAATTAACTCTAAAATATTTGTTTTCTCTTACTTTCTCCGATTCTTTTACGCCGATTAACAAAAATAAAAAAATAACATTTAAAAATCCGCAAAAAGAGGTGCAACACAAGGACTTCCCAGGAGGTCACCCATCCTAGTACTACTCTCGCCCAAGCACGCTTAACTGCGGAGTTCTGATGGGATCCGGTGCATTAGTGCTGGTATGATCGCACCTGTTACCCTTTGCGCTTTAATTGTATATATTTGATTTCTTTCACTTCTTAGCGGCATAATGCATATAATTAACTCTAAAATATTTGTTTTCTCTTACTTTCTCCGATTCTTTTACGCCGATTAACAAAAATAAAAAAATAACATTTAAAAATCCGCAAAAAGAGGTGCAACACAAGGACTTCCCAGGAGGTCACCCATCCTAGTACTACTCTCGCCCAAGCACGCTTAACTGCGGAGTTCTGATGGGATCCGGTGCATTAGTGCTGGTATGATCGCACCTGTTACCCTTTGCGCTTTAATTGTATATATTTGATTTCTTTCACTTCTTAGCGGCATAATGCATATAATTAACTCTAAAATATTTGTTTTCTCTTACTTTCTCCGATTCTTTTACGCCGATTAACAAAAATAAAAAAATAACATTTAAAAATCCGCAAAAAGAGGTGCAACACAAGGACTTCCCAGGAGGTCACCCATCCTAGTACTACTCTCGCCCAAGCACGCTTAACTGCGGAGTTCTGATGGGATCCGGTGCATTAGTGCTGGTATGATCGCACCTGTTACCCTTTGCGCTTTAATTGTATATATTTGATTTCTTTCACTTCTTAGCGGCATAATGCATATAATTAACTCTAAAATATTTGTTTTCTCTTACTTTCTCCGATTCTTTTACGCCGATTAACAAAAATAAAAAAATAACATTTAAAAATCCGCAAAAAGAGGTGCAACACAAGGACTTCCCAGGAGGTCACCCATCCTAGTACTACTCTCGCCCAAGCACGCTTAACTGCGGAGTTCTGATGGGATCCGGTGCATTAGTGCTGGTATGATCGCACCTGTTACCCTTTGCGCTTTAATTGTATATATTTGATTTCTTTCACTTCTTAGCGGCATAATGCATATAATTAACTCTAAAATATTTGTTTTCTCTTACTTTCTCCGATTCTTTTACGCCGATTAACAAAAATAAAAAAATAACATTTAAAAATCCGCAAAAAGAGGTGCAACACAAGGACTTCCCAGGAGGTCACCCATCCTAGTACTACTCTCGCCCAAGCACGCTTAACTGCGGAGTTCTGATGGGATCCGGTGCATTAGTGCTGGTATGATCGCACCTGTTACCCTTTGCGCTTTAATTGTATATATTTGATTTCTTTCACTTCTTAGCGGCATAATGCATATAATTAACTCTAAAATATTTGTTTTCTCTTACTTTCTCCGATTCTTTTACGCCGATTAACAAAAATAAAAAAATAACATTTAAAAATCCGCAAAAAGAGGTGCAACACAAGGACTTCCCAGGAGGTCACCCATCCTAGTACTACTCTCGCCCAAGCACGCTTAACTGCGGAGTTCTGATGGGATCCGGTGCATTAGTGCTGGTATGATCGCACCTGTTACCCTTTGCGCTTTAATTGTATATATTTGATTTCTTTCACTTCTTAGCGGCATAATGCATATAATTAACTCTAAAATATTTGTTTTCTCTTACTTTCTCCGATTCTTTTACGCCGATTAACAAAAATAAAAAAATAACATTTAAAAATCCGCAAAAAGAGGTGCAACACAAGGACTTCCCAGGAGGTCACCCATCCTAGTACTACTCTCGCCCAAGCACGCTTAACTGCGGAGTTCTGATGGGATCCGGTGCATTAGTGCTGGTATGATCGCACCTGTTACCCTTTGCGCTTTAATTGTATATATTTGATTTCTTTCACTTCTTAGCGGCATAATGCATATAATTAACTCTAAAATATTTGTTTTCTCTTACTTTCTCCGATTCTTTTACGCCGATTAACAAAAATAAAAAAATAACATTTAAAAATCCGCAAAAAGAGGTGCAACACAAGGACTTCCCAGGAGGTCACCCATCCTAGTACTACTCTCGCCCAAGCACGCTTAACTGCGGAGTTCTGATGGGATCCGGTGCATTAGTGCTGGTATGATCGCACCTGTTACCCTTTGCGCTTTAATTGTATATATTTGATTTCTTTCACTTCTTAGCGGCATAATGCATATAATTAACTCTAAAATATTTGTTTTCTCTTACTTTCTCCGATTCTTTTACGCCGATTAACAAAAATAAAAAAATAACATTTAAAAATCCGCAAAAAGAGGTGCAACACAAGGACTTCCCAGGAGGTCACCCATCCTAGTACTACTCTCGCCCAAGCACGCTTAACTGCGGAGTTCTGATGGGATCCGGTGCATTAGTGCTGGTATGATCGCACCTGTTACCCTTTGCGCTTTAATTGTATATATTTGATTTCTTTCACTTCTTAGCGGCATAATGCATATAATTAACTCTAAAATATTTGTTTTCTCTTACTTTCTCCGATTCTTTTACGCCGATTAACAAAAATAAAAAAATAACATTTAAAAATCCGCAAAAAGAGGTGCAACACAAGGACTTCCCAGGAGGTCACCCATCCTAGTACTACTCTCGCCCAAGCACGCTTAACTGCGGAGTTCTGATGGGATCCGGTGCATTAGTGCTGGTATGATCGCACCTGTTACCCTTTGCGCTTTAATTGTATATATTTGATTTCTTTCACTTCTTAGCGGCATAATGCATATAATTAACTCTAAAATATTTGTTTTCTCTTACTTTCTCCGATTCTTTTACGCCGATTAACAAAAATAAAAAAATAACATTTAAAAATCCGCAAAAAGAGGTGCAACACAAGGACTTCCCAGGAGGTCACCCATCCTAGTACTACTCTCGCCCAAGCACGCTTAACTGCGGAGTTCTGATGGGATCCGGTGCATTAGTGCTGGTATGATCGCACCTGTTACCCTTTGCGCTTTAATTGTATATATTTGATTTCTTTCACTTCTTAGCGGCATAATGCATATAATTAACTCTAAAATATTTGTTTTCTCTTACTTTCTCCGATTCTTTTACGCCGATTAACAAAAATAAAAAAATAACATTTAAAAATCCGCAAAAAGAGGTGCAACACAAGGACTTCCCAGGAGGTCACCCATCCTAGTACTACTCTCGCCCAAGCACGCTTAACTGCGGAGTTCTGATGGGATCCGGTGCATTAGTGCTGGTATGATCGCACCTGTTACCCTTTGCGCTTTAATTGTATATATTTGATTTCTTTCACTTCTTAGCGGCATAATGCATATAATTAACTCTAAAATATTTGTTTTCTCTTACTTTCTCCGATTCTTTTACGCCGATTAACAAAAATAAAAAAATAACATTTAAAAATCCGCAAAAAGAGGTGCAACACAAGGACTTCCCAGGAGGTCACCCATCCTAGTACTACTCTCGCCCAAGCACGCTTAACTGCGGAGTTCTGATGGGATCCGGTGCATTAGTGCTGGTATGATCGCACCTGTTACCCTTTGCGCTTTAATTGTATATATTTGATTTCTTTCACTTCTTAGCGGCATAATGCATATAATTAACTCTAAAATATTTGTTTTCTCTTACTTTCTCCGATTCTTTTACGCCGATTAACAAAAATAAAAAAATAACATTTAAAAATCCGCAAAAAGAGGTGCAACACAAGGACTTCCCAGGAGGTCACCCATCCTAGTACTACTCTCGCCCAAGCACGCTTAACTGCGGAGTTCTGATGGGATCCGGTGCATTAGTGCTGGTATGATCGCACCTGTTACCCTTTGCGCTTTAATTGTATATATTTGATTTCTTTCACTTCTTAGCGGCATAATGCATATAATTAACTCTAAAATATTTGTTTTCTCTTACTTTCTCCGATTCTTTTACGCCGATTAACAAAAATAAAAAAATAACATTTAAAAATCCGCAAAAAGAGGTGCAACACAAGGACTTCCCAGGAGGTCACCCATCCTAGTACTACTCTCGCCCAAGCACGCTTAACTGCGGAGTTCTGATGGGATCCGGTGCATTAGTGCTGGTATGATCGCACCTGTTACCCTTTGCGCTTTAATTGTATATATTTGATTTCTTTCACTTCTTAGCGGCATAATGCATATAATTAACTCTAAAATATTTGTTTTCTCTTACTTTCTCCGATTCTTTTACGCCGATTAACAAAAATAAAAAAATAACATTTAAAAATCCGCAAAAAGAGGTGCAACACAAGGACTTCCCAGGAGGTCACCCATCCTAGTACTACTCTCGCCCAAGCACGCTTAACTGCGGAGTTCTGATGGGATCCGGTGCATTAGTGCTGGTATGATCGCACCTGTTACCCTTTGCGCTTTAATTGTATATATTTGATTTCTTTCACTTCTTAGCGGCATAATGCATATAATTAACTCTAAAATATTTGTTTTCTCTTACTTTCTCCGATTCTTTTACGCCGATTAACAAAAATAAAAAAATAACATTTAAAAATCCGCAAAAAGAGGTGCAACACAAGGACTTCCCAGGAGGTCACCCATCCTAGTACTACTCTCGCCCAAGCACGCTTAACTGCGGAGTTCTGATGGGATCCGGTGCATTAGTGCTGGTATGATCGCACCTGTTACCCTTTGCGCTTTAATTGTATATATTTGATTTCTTTCACTTCTTAGCGGCATAATGCATATAATTAACTCTAAAATATTTGTTTTCTCTTACTTTCTCCGATTCTTTTACGCCGATTAACAAAAATAAAAAAATAACATTTAAAAATCCGCAAAAAGAGGTGCAACACAAGGACTTCCCAGGAGGTCACCCATCCTAGTACTACTCTCGCCCAAGCACGCTTAACTGCGGAGTTCTGATGGGATCCGGTGCATTAGTGCTGGTATGATCGCACCTGTTACCCTTTGCGCTTTAATTGTATATATTTGATTTCTTTCACTTCTTAGCGGCATAATGCATATAATTAACTCTAAAATATTTGTTTTCTCTTACTTTCTCCGATTCTTTTACGCCGATTAACAAAAATAAAAAAATAACATTTAAAAATCCGCAAAAAGAGGTGCAACACAAGGACTTCCCAGGAGGTCACCCATCCTAGTACTACTCTCGCCCAAGCACGCTTAACTGCGGAGTTCTGATGGGATCCGGTGCATTAGTGCTGGTATGATCGCACCTGTTACCCTTTGCGCTTTAATTGTATATATTTGATTTCTTTCACTTCTTAGCGGCATAATGCATATAATTAACTCTAAAATATTTGTTTTCTCTTACTTTCTCCGATTCTTTTACGCCGATTAACAAAAATAAAAAAATAACATTTAAAAATCCGCAAAAAGAGGTGCAACACAAGGACTTCCCAGGAGGTCACCCATCCTAGTACTACTCTCGCCCAAGCACGCTTAACTGCGGAGTTCTGATGGGATCCGGTGCATTAGTGCTGGTATGATCGCACCTGTTACCCTTTGCGCTTTAATTGTATATATTTGATTTCTTTCACTTCTTAGCGGCATAATGCATATAATTAACTCTAAAATATTTGTTTTCTCTTACTTTCTCCGATTCTTTTACGCCGATTAACAAAAATAAAAAAATAACATTTAAAAATCCGCAAAAAGAGGTGCAACACAAGGACTTCCCAGGAGGTCACCCATCCTAGTACTACTCTCGCCCAAGCACGCTTAACTGCGGAGTTCTGATGGGATCCGGTGCATTAGTGCTGGTATGATCGCACCTGTTACCCTTTGCGCTTTAATTGTATATATTTGATTTCTTTCACTTCTTAGCGGCATAATGCATATAATTAACTCTAAAATATTTGTTTTCTCTTACTTTCTCCGATTCTTTTACGCCGATTAACAAAAATAAAAAAATAACATTTAAAAATCCGCAAAAAGAGGTGCAACACAAGGACTTCCCAGGAGGTCACCCATCCTAGTACTACTCTCGCCCAAGCACGCTTAACTGCGGAGTTCTGATGGGATCCGGTGCATTAGTGCTGGTATGATCGCACCTGTTACCCTTTGCGCTTTAATTGTATATATTTGATTTCTTTCACTTCTTAGCGGCATAATGCATATAATTAACTCTAAAATATTTGTTTTCTCTTACTTTCTCCGATTCTTTTACGCCGATTAACAAAAATAAAAAAATAACATTTAAAAATCCGCAAAAAGAGGTGCAACACAAGGACTTCCCAGGAGGTCACCCATCCTAGTACTACTCTCGCCCAAAATTGTGTATTCTGGAGTTGCAAATAGTGTTTTTTCGTACTTTGTCGAATTCTTTTAAAATTTGGCCTAAAAATCCCTAAAAAAATCAAGGATCAAGACTCCCATAGAAGGGACTTCTTACGGGAATGCGGTCTAAAAATCCCAAATTCCTTCATCTTGACCACTTTTTAATTTTTTTGAATTTTTCATATTCTCAAAAAATTCCAAAAAAATTTGAGCTACCTTTATTTGAATTTTAGAAATTTATAGTCAATTTGGTTTATTTTTTTGATTTTATTTTATAGTTTTTTCTATTTTCCATTATATTTTAGGTATTTGGACATAGTTGGAATTTTTTGAATTGTTTTATTTTCTTGCTATGCATGTCACCAAAACTGTCACGATGCATGACTAGGTACGTAATCCCTAAGTTTTGTATTCTTCTGATATAGAAATATATTTATTTAGGATAGTACTTGTAATAACATTACGATTGATCATATATCTGATTATATTGGAAGTGATAGTCTAATAACATAATTAGCCATTTCCATTCTTTCTTCGATTCTGATTCTAATTTTAATTCTAATTTTAATTCTTATTTTACTTATCACACACACCATGGCTGCATTACTTATAATTATTTATATATCAATTATCTTATATATATCAATTTGATTCTTATTTCACTATGAAACAGTACATGAAATGAAACAATATTTATTTTATATAGAAACTCAACAACCTAAATGAGAACTATATAGTTATGGGTTTATTACTTCATCACATGTTATCAAGACTTAGTTACCTTCGGAATGATTGACTACGGAAAATGAAAGATAAAGCCCAGAGCTGATAAGTTGTTATCAAGATGTCTTTCCATCATGGCTAACACACTAGCAACATATATTTAGGGCTGAGATGATCTCTGCAGCATATATAATATTTAGGGTTTTGAACCCTCGAACAGTCAGAGTTTTAAATCACCTCATCAAAAGTCAACATTCTAATATAGTCTTCTTCTTAAAAGCTACTACAGATGCTTGTTGTGGAACCTGATGTGGTTGTTAGGAAAAAATGTGTATTCATACCTTTTAAATAGAGGTCTTGACATCCCATTTGATTCATTCAGGTTTTATCGAATAGAAAATAGAGAGTAACATCAGTAATTGAAGGAGAATTCTTTAGGAAATAAATAGTGGAGGTGGAGTGTAACACCCTGTATAATATACTTCTAGAAAACACATTATACGCAATGTTAATTGGTACTGATACAACCCAAGTGCCTAACAACATCACTATATATACATGTCCAAAATAAAATATACAAATATGGAAATTGATATACATGAGTGCCTAATCAAAAAATAAGATCTATGTATAATATCCACATTTGCACATAACCCATAGCGGAAGATCACGATAACAAAAGTCTTCGCAACATCGTCAAACAAACTTGTCCTTGCATTTAACCTGCAAATAAACACCTGAAAACAACAATAATAGTGGGTGAAATAATAATCTCACTCAGTTCCTCTATCTTATGGATCCACTTGGTTCTAAATGGATCTATTATTGATTTCTTAACTTAAGCCATTCAAATTCGTTCTACTTGTGTACACTCACAGTAGAACAAGAACTTAAGCATCTGAGGGAAATTAAGCTTTGTATGAAAAAAATACAACATGAGTTCACATAAACTCAAATGAGTTGTTATTCAAGAATGCACAACAAAGTATCTTCTTGGACGATCCTACGTCTAGGACTATGGACGTGGGCCATATCTCTGTTTCCTTGGAAAATTTCTTCCCGGCCAATCCCATTCCACGTTCTATGGACACGGGTCACGTTTGTGTCATACCCTGATTTTTGAACTTAAGGATCCTCGATCATCTTACATTCATGCAACACATCAAGATCACAATCTTGAAAGTGACTTTTGGTTTTGTGCTAATCTTGCCTTTTGAGGGATCACCAAGCACTCATGTTTGTTCATCGTGTAAATACATTTCTTTGTTATACTAATCTTTAATCAAAATACAAAATGATGTTTTTTTCATCATATTTGGTACATTGTAGGTGTTGAATCAAGTGCATTCATGTCCTCTCCTAAATTAGGGTTTTGAGGATTGACTCTCAGGTAACTAGTCATTCATGGAAGCTTAATGGCTTAAATGTCAAAAGAATACTCCCATCATCAAAGTGTCATGTTTTGAGCACCTTTTAACTTCATTTGGTCAAGTCATCTTAAGATCATGTGGCTTGATTCATCTATAAACTCTATAGATTCATGTGTTTATTTCCATTCCTTCTTCAACAAGTTTCATCAAGCTTTGAGCTTCATCTTTAAGTTTGCTTCAAGATAACATCATTTCAAGGTCAAATATACTTCATAATGCCTTAGATAGCAAGCAATGTGCAAGAGATTCAAAGTTGGTTCAAGATGTTTCATAATCCCATCACCAAAAGGGCATAACTCTCTCAATTTTCAGCATTTTTGGGTGCTTCTTTTTTCAAATGATTATCCTTAACACCATCAACAACTTCTCTTCACAAGTTAATAAGTGATTTTGCTTAGAAAGTCATCAAAGATGTGAAGACATTATAGGTCCTCCTTTAAAGTTCAAATAATTTTGGGTCAACTTCAAAGGATCAAATTGATCAATTTTCTTCATTTTGAGCCCACTCTTTTTGCACTATAATCTTGAGTGTGTCTACTTCATTTCATCTTTGATATGCAATAGCTAATTGGGGATGGAAGATTATGAAAGATTGCAAAAGATTATAGGTCATCTATGGAGTTTTCAAGAAATTTTCATCAACTTTCAAAGACCATAACTAGTTCATTTCTCAACTTTTTGAGTGCCTCTTTTTTCTCTATGAACTCTTCTCGATGTGCTCTATAAATCATCTTCAAGGATCAAGAGCTAAATCATTGAGGAAGACCTTGGAATTACACAAAACATTATAGCTCATTTTGAAGCTCTATACTTAGAAATTTTTCTAAGTATAAAAATCAGTTGGTTTTTCCTAATTTCAAAGATACATAACATTTTGCTCAAATGTCCAAATGTAAACTTTCTGGCACATTGTGTTCCTTGTAACAATGTCTTTCAAATGCAAAAAGAATGAAATAAAAAAGCCTCATACGTTGTGAGTTGTACATTGGTGAACAAGAGACCTTGAAACTGAAAAATCCACATTGATCATTTTGCAAATGCATTTGATACTCGATATATTGCACGAATTAAGGTGCAAATTTAGTCTAAACAAGTTTAAAAAGCTGACAAAAGGTGATTAGAACCTCGAAACAGAAGTTTTGGTTGAGTTTTTATGAATTGCAAGTCACACTTCTCATGCCTTCAACCTTCACACGAATTTATACAATTTCTCATCATTTCACACGCTTCCTGATCTTTGAGCTCAACTATAAATAAAGGATCATTCTCCTCTCATTTCCCAAGCTTTTGAGAGCCAAAACACCTATGCTAAGATCTCATTCGAATTCTGTTTACCTAGGTAGTGGGCTATTAACTGCCACCACTTCCTCGTTTCAGTTTCCAAAACAATTGAAATGACGTTTTCTTCCAGACTCTTACTTTAATGATGCAATTCCTAGATCAAAAATCTTCCTATAATAGCCTTTCAACATTTTCTTCCAAAACTCTTCTTCACCTATATTCTATTAGCTTCTCTGAAAATCTTTTCCTTTCCAACTCTTAACACTCAAAATTCTTAACAATGGCTGCCATATCCACTGTCTACAACACTGACGTTAACCCTCTGGCTGCCATTATATCCCGTGAAGAGGAAGAAAAAGGGTTAGATTTCGCTCCCCAACCTGCATCGGATGAAACGAAACTCACTATCTGGAAAAATAAAATGCTGATTCCTTTTCATGCTTCTGACAAACTTTTGTCTTTCTCAGGGCCGTATCTAGATCACCGGTCACACCCTTGCAAGGTACAAACGTTTTTCCCTCTTTTTCATCCACTATGCCCGTTGCATTTGAGAAAAACTGTCAACTAGACTTGAAGTTCATGGACCCTGCTATGAAAGTATTCTGTTTGACTCCTCCGCCTGGAAACAAAGATTACTTGGCTTGGCTTAACAATATTCAGGCGAAGAAACAACAAAGGTGGGAAGAATTAGGCATTGACGCCATTCAACTGTCGAGGAATGGTCACAAAGTTAATTCCAGCATGCTGCTCTCCTCTCTCTTCTTTTGGGAAGGCTCGACTAACACTTTCCGTTTTCCTTGTGGGATGATGACCCCTAAGCTTTTCGACATTGCAGCTATCACGGGGCTTTCATCTCTAGGAGAGACCTTCGACCCTACAATTCCAACAGAGATGGAATTCAATTTTAGCAACGCCACCATCACCAAGTATATTATGGAGCACCATGTTACAGACGATGTTGAGGTGTCTGATGAAGAACATGCAGCCTTTTTAACCTTTTGGTTATCATACTTCTTGTTTTGTCCAGGGTCTTTACAAGTAGCAAAAGCCTACATCCCTATGGCTATCCAGATACATGAAGGTTGAAAGATCTCATTGGGCAAACCCTTATTAGCCTATCTTTATCATGCATTAGGACTTGCTTCTTTAAGGATCATACATCTACATTCAAAACCAAAACAAATGTCCTTATCAGGCCTCTACTGGTTATTACAACATTGGCTAAATGCCACATTAGAATCACACATTGGCTTCACCATTTCACCGACGATCATGGAAGTCATGCACGAACGACGTGTCGAAGGCATCAAACTTGCTTTGCAGACTCCCCAGTGTGAGTCTAACAAAATGAACTTCATGAAGTTAATCAAAATTTTCTTACTCTGTAAGGTTTTTCTTTCGTCTTTTTGGCTCCATTCTCCAATAGATGCTTCGGCCCCGCCTGGTTTAGGGCTATCTTCCCAGGAAAGACACCGACAAAACATGTCCACCTGAATGCTGTTTTGGCGACATTTTTGACTCCAACCCTTCTATCCTATAGAATAGAGTCAATCGGAAAGTTTCACATGTTATCAACCAAACCTGGTGTCTCGACAATTTGGCCTCAGCCAAATGTTACCCAAAAGTCTCTATACTTGTGAAACTGATATTTGTTGGTCGGGAAGAACCTTCACTTCTCGATAACATGTAGATTGTCTAAAGTTTCATAATAAACAATTTCTGGAGCTCCCAAAATTTTCTTTCAGACTTCTTGCTTGACGACTAAAGAGTTTGACAACTGTTGGCGCCAATACAATCAACAATTAGATGTCACCGCTTTCGTCGAAAAGTTGAACGCAGCCTTCACTGTCTTAGAAGACAAATTAAACATAAGTAAGCCTTTGTGACTTCAACTTTATTTTATTTATTAAGAGAACAAATTTCCTAACTTTGCCTGCACAGGTCTCGACGGTAATGACCCAATTTTCGAAGATGAACAACCTCTAACTAGACAGGTATTCCTATCTTGGCTTGTGAGTATTCCTTGCATTATTTTCTTGATTCGATTTGTTTTCTCAGGCTCGAAAGCGTCAAAGTAGCTCGAACACTACCACCATCATCAAAAAACCCATGACAACCATTGTGAGAAAGGTAAATCTTCTCACTTCTCTTTTTCGTCCCTTAACGAATCAACTCTGTTTAATAATATTCTTACCTTGTATTTATGTTATCACCAGTTAATTGTAAGCGAAGACTCTAAAAAAACCACTTCACCAAAGGATGATGAAGGTGAGATTTTTTTCTCGACCCCCTGCTCCGACTCCATCGAAGAAAAAGAATAAAATTACCAAGAAACCTCCACCTACTCCCAAACCGGTTGTAAGTGGTCAAAATGAACCATCAACGTTGAAATCCCAAGCCGAGGTAAATCTTATTTTCAGTTTGTCTTTTCTCAACTTAACTTATTTCTTAAATTGGTTTGAAAATTTTGTCTATAGGAACCAACAATAGTTCTGGATTCTCCCAATCAAACTCCCAAGAACACTGAGGCTGTTGTCAAACTGAGTTCAGAAAAAATTAACCTCCCCAGTCCACAGAAGACTGATTCTTTTGAAAGTGTTGCTTATTCAACCAACACTCTTCCTGGCCGAACCCAATAAGCTATAGTTGTTACTAATTCAACGACTAAAGACAACTCTGAAACGACCCAAATGGCTTCAATTGTCGGAAATCAGTCAATTCCTCCATAAGTTCACAAGGAAACTAATCCTCAACCCTCTATCGAGACAATCACCCCAATTCCAGATGTCGAACCTCACCAAATTGATCCACAGGTTCAAATCAACAATGTGATTGAAGATAAAAAAATTCTAATAGTTCTCTCTATCAGTCATAAATTTTAGATTTGAAGAAAACTAACCCTTCAGAAGCTCTCTTACGCTCGCAAAAACTTAGAGAATCTTCCTCCAATGTGAGTAATCCAGTTCAAGTCGAAGCTCATGAAGACGACATCGATGCTCCCATTGTATCCTTGATCTCTTTGAACCCGACTTTCTACTGTTTCTTGAAGAATCTGACACCCTTGGTAGAGAAATAATGAAAATGCTCGACGAAATCATCAAGGCACCACTTCCTTCACCAATTGCTCAATATTTCTTCGACTTTGAAGCATATTTCGACCAACTCTGGCGAGATCTAATACTAAGAAAGAACACTAATCTTCAAGTGAAGAATAAGTTTCTTGAAATGCGCAGAGAGTGGGATTTCAGTGCTGCCTTTGCCAAGAAGGTCGAAGAACTTCGAGAGAAGGTTCAAGAATATTCTGACAAAGAGAAAAGGATTAACAACAAAATTTCTGATTATCAAGCTCAAATTGTTGAACTCAATAAGAAAATAGCTGAACTTGAACAAGAGAAAACTACTCTAGCTCAAGTCGAAAACCTTCCTTCCTCTAACAACATTAATCAATAGGCCCTCATAGGAATGGATCATGGTGAAAAGGACCTTGGGATCAAAGAAAAAACTCAATTCGAAGCTCACTTTTGAAACAACCAGGCTAGTCAATTTTAAGACCAAATTCCCAATGTTTTAGGCCGTGTACTTTTATGATTTGCTTTTGTATGATGTTTCTTGGATAAACAACATTTTGTACTTCTTGTCCATGCTTGGCCATTCTAATATATTTTTCCTATGTTTCTGTTATATGAATTTCCTGAAGTATAGGTTTATATATTTTCAAATATTTTCCATTGACTCTCAGGATTCGACGATCTAAAGTTAACTCTTCAATCTCATAGGCATTATGTGTGGATACTTGCAATATTTTAAATGGTCCATCCCAATTTGGTGACCATTTACCTAATGATTTACCATTATGGTCCATAGGTAGAATTACTTTCCACACATAATGATTTACTACAAACACTTTTGCTTTTACTTTCTTATTAATTGCTTTCGCCACCCTTTGTTTTTGTTTAACCAACGTATCTAAAGCTGTCAACCTTTCTTCATCTAAATACACTAATTCATCTAAAATCATATCCCAATATTGATCTGATGGAATATCATATTGTCTTTGAATTCTAGTTGATTACAAATAAATTTCAATGGGTAGTACAACATCATGCCCAAAAGTTAGACGAAAGGGTGTAGTGTTTGTTGCTTCTTTTGGAGATGTTCGACATGCCCATAAAACTTGGTCAAGAGTTTGATGCCATTTATTTTGGCTTTATTCCCACGTGTTTATTTATTAGATTTATGATCACTTTGTTAGCTGCTTTGACCTGAACATTAGCCTGAGCATAATATGACGTTGAAGTCAGCAATCTAAACCTCGTCTCAACTGCAAAATCTTGCATTTTTCGACCAGTGAAAATTGATCCTTGATTAGTAGTAATATTTTTCGGTGTCCCATATATAAAAATAATATGTTTCTGTATAAAACTAATCACAACTTCCTGATCGACATTAATTATGGGAATTGCTTCTATCCACTTTGTGAAGTAATCTATCCCCACTAAAATGTACTTATGCTGTTTAGACGAAGAAGGTTTAATTTCCCCTATTAAATATAAAGCCCATCCTCGAAAAGGCCAAGGCTTAATTATAGCATGCATCTCACTAGTTGGTACATGTTGAATGACTGAAAAACTTCTGACATTCTTGGTAGTCTTTAGCAAATTCAATGCAATCCTTTAGCATTGTCGGCCAGTATAGGCCTTTTCGAAACAACATCCATTTCATCTTGTGACCCGACTGGTGAGCCCCACAAGACCCACCATCAACTTTTGATATTGCTATATATACATTGGCCTTGCTAAGACATTTCAGCAATACGCCTTCAACAGTCTTTTTATATAACTCGTTTCCTAGAATCACGTAGCTCAACGCTCTATATTTAATTTTCCGATCAGTTATCCCGAGTGGATTTTTCAAATACTGAAGTAATGGCCTTCGCCAATCCAAATCGGACATATTGTCTATGACAAAAATTTCGCCATTTTCTACTTTGTTGAAGTCGACATCTTCATCTACCCCCCAGTTTTGCCATGGACAAACCGTCTGTAGGCCAAGAAAATGAATCTTCTTTCTCCTTTACTTCGACTAATTCTTCCAGTTTACCTTTGGAAACTTTGTAACGTGAAGCTATTTATGCTAATTCATTTGCCTCACAATTTTCCACTCATGGAACATGGGCTATATCGACTTATTTAAAATGTTCTAATAATTGAGTCACTAAGGCATAATAAATAACTAAATTTTCTCTAATGCAATATGCCTTATTACCAGCTCAGAATCACCTCTTATTTCAACTTGGGATGCCCCCAAATTTACTAAGACTCTCAAACCAGTAATCAGAGCCTCGTACTCAACTTCATTAGTAGAACAAGAACCATTGATCCGACATTTGAATTTAGTTGGAATTCCCTGAGGGGAAATAATTAATACGCCAACCCCTGCGCCATTTTTGTGACTAGAACCATCAAAGTATAAATGCCAAGGACGAAGGTCAGTCATATTTTGCGATGCCTCGACCAAACCATGATCTACTATGAAATTAGCATAAATTTGACCTTTTATGGCCTTTAAAGGGACATACGTCAAAGAATATTCAGTTAACGCCAAAGTCCATTTCCCAATTCGACTATGCAAAATTGGTTTGGATAACATATGTTTAATAATATCATAATGCGACGAAACATACACATCAACCGGCTTTATATATTGCTTCAACTTAGTACATGAAAAATATAGACATAAACATAATTTTTCAATATCATTATACCTAGTTTCTGCGTCGACTAAGATTCGACTGAGGTAATATATGGCTCTTTCTATGCCATTTTCATCCTCTTAGGCTAACATGCTTCCTATTGTCGAATCAGACGCAACTATATATAACTTCATACTCTTATTCCTACTAGGAGGTAATCAAATGGGAGGCTCATCTTACATCTGAGCATTTCAACCTAAGTTATTTACCATAATCAAAGTTATCTTTCTAATTCATTCACCTAGTCATAACCTAGGTTTCACTTATCATCATATGATTAATTCAATTATTATACATTTAACACAAGAAAACAAATCATAACATGGTTCACCAACACAAACACATCACAGTATGGTTCATAAGCACACATAATAGTTGACTAATATGACTTTTAGAACAAAGTTTCCTCACCAAATAGAACTTTTAGAACAAAGGTTCCTCACCAATAGGACTTTTAGAACAAATGTTCCTCACCAACATCCAACCGATAATTAGCATATAAGTATACATGAAAATATAACATCACAATAAAGTAAGATTTGGAATTCATATATGTTTTCCTCTCAAGTGCTTCACTTAACTTATTAATTAAACCTCAGGTGAAGCTTTTAAACAACCCACTTCAACCTAAACTATTCCACTTACACGCCACATAACAAGTTTACGTCTGATCATCCAATTGATTGACATGAACATTATATCCAAAATTTTCACTCGCAACAACAGACCAATCGATTGGTCAGGGGTGTCAATTAATTGACACATACAATTTTCTAGATTTATCACACATTCATAATATCAATCAATTGTTCTTGAAATATTTCGCTAAGAAATCGAATGTTCCCTGCATTTTACTTAAAATACCCCTTCTAAACACATCTCCTTCAATCATTAATCATCTAAACCATATCCAATCATGTTATAACATACTATAATATTTCATTCCATGAAATTAACATGTCCCAACATTAAGAAACAATAACAACATAGTTTCACCGTATGATTTTGCAAGATGGACATAATATCAATCCAACAACAACATAGTTTCACCGTATGATTTCACCCCCTAGTGAGCAATTGATCATTTATTAATGTTACCAAAATATTCTTTCTTTTACCAATTAGTAAAGATCCGTTGAATGGAGCAAGACTTAATCCCTTTTAAGTTCACTTATTACTCTATTTGTCTCAACTGACAACGCAAAGAGCACTTTAGAAGATATGAGATATATATGGTAGCTTTATCCGATCAAAGAGATTGATCATTGATGCTTTGTCACCTCTTTCTTTACCAGTTGTGTAAAGCTAATAGGAGAAAGAGTATCCAAAACCTCTTTTTTTAGGGTTAGATATATTTATCCAAACACTCAAGTATTCATTTTGATTATGATATTATGCATGTCCTAGTCATTCATTAACAATGTTGATTATCCTCGTTATTAATGCTTGTTATAGTGTAGCAAATTCTAATTTAATATATGATTTTGAAATTTACATAGAAATGCTTTTCATAGCTAGATATAAGATTTTCATTTATTAAGTACTAAATTCTAGATATGGATTAAGGTTTAACACTCACATTGTTTACCGTGAAAATTGGTAAACAAGCGTTACTCTTCCAAAAACAAAGATTGTTGGTTACTAACATGATCGACTAAATCGATCCTAGGACATGTGTTTAATATTTCAAATTCTATCTTTTGATAATTTAAAACACTTCGACACAAAACTTGTTCTTATTAATGAAAAGTTTGTTTGATCTATGTAGCTTTTAGAGTAAAGTTATGAACTTGTAAATGGATTAAAATAAAGTCAATTAAATGTTAAATTGCAAGAATGTAAAATTCTGTAAATACGAGAATATAATTCTGAAAATGGTAAAATTGTATAAAACTGTAAAAAAGATGTAAAGACGGTGTTTATACGTACATTCTCAAATGACTCCCAAACATACAAATTTGTCGAAAACTTCCAATCTTAGAAAATATTTCATTTTCTTCAATAATATGGTGTCGAAAAATACCAGCTAACACACATACACTATTGACGCTTAATACTATTATATTGATTAACCGACTGGGAAATCGTCAGTTAAATAATAAAATTGATATCACCTCAATATTTAGACATAAATATTATTCATACATAAATATTATTCATATAGTGATTGGTGATAATATTAAGTGATTTTTAAAATATATGTAACTGATCAGAAGGGTACATTAAAATAGGATAATGAAATCTAACTCCAATAACCTCATTCCATATGCAAAACTTATTTTTATTTACCGTCATTTTACTTTAGCTCTATCAACAAATATCTTTTAAATCACCTTCCTCAAAATTATAAAAATTATTGAACAGTTTTAATTTCGCACTAGTTTTTTTTTTTATACGATACACAAAAAGTGCTTACTATTTTGTTCAACAACTATATATTTTATATTTCATTCAAATATAAATATTGTTTAGATTTGATATGGTAATTAATATATTCGAATGGTAATTAATTAACTCAGGTTGCTCACGAGTTTTAAACCAGTTTTTTTGTTAAAGAGGATAGTTTTAACTGTTTAGTGACATTACTCTAAAAATAACTTGAAAGAGAACAAAGTTTACAAATCTTGCACCATATAATAATATAGTTTTAAATTGATCAAATAAATTTAAAGGAACAAAAACCAATTATTAAAGCATGAAAGAAATGATAAAAATAATATCATTTATTAAACAACTATAACAGATGTATGTTAGAAGTACCATTAATATTATACACATTCACAAATGTGATCTATGCACTTT
Source organism: Vicia villosa (assembly GCF_029867415.1). Taxonomy (NCBI): domain Eukaryota; kingdom Viridiplantae; phylum Streptophyta; class Magnoliopsida; order Fabales; family Fabaceae; genus Vicia; species Vicia villosa. The sequence goes on along the minus strand of NC_081183.1, from coordinate 41,860,629 downwards.
GGAACTCCAGTAAACAAACAAGGTATACGAGGACAATCTTTATCAGAACTGCATAAATCCAATCCTTTGATTTCAAATAAGAAAAAAAAGTATGTTAATAATAAAGAGTGAAAATTATGTATAAGATAACTAAATAAAGTTAAATAATAAAAATTAACAATGTGTACTTACCAACATAACACGAACTTTTGATGAATAAGAAAAGAAAAATAATCATAACATAAACAAATTTAAGAACTTTAGACATAATTTTTTATTTTTGTCATGCTAAAATACTAAATTGTTGATCACTTTATACTGTGAAAACTCTCACTCTTCAAATTAAATTATTTTGAAATATCTCTTAGGTGATTTAATGTGTTTATAATCTTCAATAAAATAGTGTCTTTTAGTTGTATTGATGTGTTTGTCTTTTAAGCTCACTTATATGATCTCTTAACCTTAGTAAAAATATGACTTAAAAATCTTAATGGTCATTAGAGTTATATTTCAATTAATTAATTTTTTATTATTTTATTTCACTTTTATCCTTTCATAATAGATATGGAGAATATCAAAAAGGAAATAATAGGTAGGAATGCATTAA